>NW_025049013.1:0-12898 GCF_019279795.1 Protopterus annectens | reverse complement strand
CAAGCACTCACAACATCAGCTAAAACCACGCCCTAAATTAACCCTATTTTCACAACCATGGTAACACCTCACAACATCCAAAACCTAAATTACCTATGTCTGTTGTCCTTGTCACCGCAGTAAAGGGCACAAGGTGGAGGTACAGGTTCCTACCCACAGATAAGACATACCCTGGAGTAAACCACACAGCATGAAGAAACAAGGTTCCCCATGAGTAGATGTCAGACATACTCCTGCTGAATGTTATGCAGATAGGTAATATGCCATATGAGTCACCCTGTGTAACCGTTTGACAGGAGCAGGTACGATCACATCACATGTGTCACAAGGGGCAGGGTAGCATAACAGTATGCTGCTGTAGTCCCAGGGCCAATAGCATACTACCTACCTAGGACACAATGCACACCCACAAACCCATTGCAAACCAACTATGTGAGGTTGAATGAGTGTGCAAGTTACTGGGTGCATGTTACGTAATGGTGTGATTGCTCACCATGACTGTCTGTCTATCATGGTAGTGTGTGTCCCTGGTGTGAGGCCAGAGACAGATGTGTGAGGTATTGCGGTCCAAACATACTACATTGCCATATGTTGTGCTGTATTACCCTGTATGTGACTGTGGTGTATGTGGGGTTATGGCAAGTAAGAGTAGTGTGCATTACCACTGACATATGGAACGTGCAGTGCATGCAGTGCATGGGTTGATAATGTTCCCCATACAGTACCTTGATACGAACCCCCAGTGTGAGGTTGTGCATTGGACCTGAATCAGTGTGCTGACTGCTGGAGTATAGTAGTTTGTTGTATGGAGTGTGCTATTTTCGGCAATATGGCCGATGTGCAATCCGGGAACAAGCTCCCTAGAAGTGCATGTGAGCTCTTAGACTAATCCTGCATGGACCGAGCTCCTGTATGCAAATTACCCTCATTTGCAGGTGAAAACCATGCAAATGAGGGTAATTTGCGATCCAGGAAGCTGGCAGCTGTCCGTGTAGGACGAGTGCAGTCTGCAAAAATGTACTCAGTAACTGAGTACATTTCTGCAAACTCCAAAATGGAGGCATGACAGCCCCAAATAAAGTGTGCATATGATGTGTAATCCATGCCAATGGCCATATAATTGGCCATTGGCATGAAAAACAGTGTAAAAATGAAATATTTAACTTTTTTTTTGCTGATATTGGCCATTTAAGCTAAGGGCAGTGGCATGCAAATGGGATCGGGCTAAAAATAAAAAAAAAAAAAAAAAAACTAAATTAGCCATTAAGAAGAAAATCATTATTTTGCCATAATAATCAATGTCAGGCAGAATACAACATGGCCAGTGCAGACTGGTTGCTAAGGGGGAAGGCTGAGTGTGGGACATATAACTAAGGATTAGCAGGCAATCCTATGAAAATGAGGGGAATGATAGAGAATCCCAGATTCCCCGTCAGTTCAAGCCTGCGCCCAAGAGTTTAGGACTAGAAAAACCATGAGTGTAAGCCCTAGACATAGCTGACATCAAGAGGGGGTGTGTCAGGCATGCTGTAAGCTAATTGGAGCACTGTGGCTCATATTTGCCCTTAGCTAAGATAAGCTATGTCAGGAGTGTGTGTCTAGGGCTGTCCTATCTTACACCAAGAAAATCATGGTGTACACAGGTGGAACAAGCCAAAATCCGGTAAAATGTGCTTACAGCACATTCGTGTGTTTGAGCGGTGCGCACCAGATGTAAAAAAAAAAAAAAAACAGGAAATAGCAGCTCCATTCACATCTGAGCACTGTGTTTGCGCGGCGCACCCCCAGGCTTAAACAGGAAGGCAATAGGAAGAGAAACCAGCAGTAGGAAGGTAACCAAGGAGAACTAGCATAGCTGGCAGATGAAATGTATCAGAATCAGCCAATTACACATGCAGCATCCCAGCCCAGGCCAGAACACCACTATAAACTATGCAAACACCTTTCCCTCTGTTTTTTCCCACACTCTATACCACCGATGTATACAAGTGGGGTAATTTTAACAAACAAACCTACAAAATGAGAAGGGCTTCAGCAGGCAACATAGAACAGCATAGTGGCTGAGGGTGGTGAGGATGTGAATGCTGCCAAACAACCCACAGTGAGGAGACAGAGAAGAGTGTACAGACCCAGGGTAACCTACCAGTGGTTACATGAGCTGGAGATAGTGGAGTGCTATAGGGTGGACAAAGACCTCCTACAGCAAACTGTCGAGCTGTGCCGGCCACACCTGACACATCAAACTGGCCGAGGGGAACCCATCCCAGTGGATACCAAGTTATTTGTAGGCCTAGTTATACTAGCCACAGGTACCACTCAAAGCACAACTGGGGATAACATAGGGATCTCACAGGCATCGGCATCCAGAGTCTTCCACCAGTTCCTGGATGCCATGTCAGCACATGCCAGTGAGAAAATATATTTCTTCAACACCCGTGAGATGTTGACCAGCAATCTGCATCTCTTCCATCAAATAGCAGAATACCCTGGGGTAGTGGGTGCTATAGACTGCACGCACATATGCATCAAAGCACCACCCGGTGAGTAGGGTAGGACCCACATCAACTGCAGGGGCATCCCCTCCATCAACTGCAAGGTCGTTTGTGATGCCCAGGGCATTATAATGAATGTTTGTGCTGGCTGCCCTGGAAGCTATAACGATTCTCACATATGGCATCTGATGCAGCTGTATCAGAGATTTACCAATGGGGGCATCCCCTATGGTCACCTAGTGGGGGATGCTGGGTACACACTGGAGCCATGGCTGATGACACCCATCAGAAATACACACACACACACCTGAACAGGAACACCATAATGAGGCACACACACAGACCAGACTTATAATAGAGCATGTGTCTGGGATGCTCAAGTCACGGTTCTGGTGTCTGGACACATTTGGTGGATCGTTGCAGTACTCACCAGCTACATGTACTCAAATCATTATGGTATGTGCCATGCTACACAATATGATCCTGTGGAAACAGCTGCAGCAGGAACAGCACTAGGCAGGGCTACATAGCCCCCCACAAATGACAAGGCCTGCACAGCCACAGAGTGACTTGGAGGAGGAACAACCTGAGCCTGCTACAGTAGGCAAATGTAGGTGTGCCCAGTATGCTGAGGTCATGGCAAAGAGCCAACGCATAACACATATACTGACACGGTAGTGACCCAAGGAATGACACCTCTCTCTGACTCGCACATACAGTAAAAGGGATGCCAAATATGACACTACCTGTGCTCAACCTTGTATAGGGAGTGTATGATATGCATCCCACATAGGTAGCCCTCCAGCACCATCCACAAGTCTGGCACAACTGCAAGGTAAGTCAATCAACCTACCAATTGCCAAATGGAGTAGAATGTGTTGTTACGTGTAGTTATGGTATGGATGTGGAATTTGGTGGCTGAATATTATGGCAGCAGACAGTAGACACCCATAGTGGCAGCAGGACATCTGTAACACATACTGGAGTCACCATAGTAGCCAGTACTACACAGCGTGACAAAACCCACTGCAGGAAATGTGCTGTGCGACATGTGTGTTCCTATGACCCACACATGCCTGTCAGGACAGTTCACATACCCAACAACAGTCTCAGCCAGCAGGACAAGTGTAGACAAACCCAAACAGAGCCTGTGCCATAGCCCCAGAATGATGGCTATGGTTAACCCCCAGGCCTACACAGACCGACCACAGCAGGGTGGGCAGTGGGATGTTAGTTCTGAAGGATAGGAAGTCAGACAATAATATGTAGGGCAACCCAAGCCACGATCTGTAGTACACTGGTATGCCTCTAGTCAGCATGATAGTTAGCAATACAGAATGAAATGGAGTACCTGACATACCAGTATGGTCATAGCGAATGTGTACATGTTTCACGTGTGCCCCCCACATCCACCATAGTAATGTAGAAACAGTCAGGTGTGCCCCCCTGCTATGCAGAAATGTAGTAACAGTCAAAGCCAAATGATCGATGGATACCCTGCAGAGATAGCATGCTACCTGTTGTTGTACAACACAAAGGTCAGCACTACAGCACAAACTACCTGGACACGATCCACAAATTCAATCCAGATGGCCATACTGGGCATGCTCACACACTTAAACACATAAAGGCCATGACTTTAAACACATAAAGGCCATGACTGCAAACACCAGTGTACCAGACATATCTGGCAGTTGCAGTTGTTAGTGCAGACACTTGTTAGTATGCACCACTCATGCCTTGCACACACAGTGGATAGGACTACAGACATATATGTCAGGACAACACACTAAAATAGGCTAAAGGTAGACATACATAGATGTGTGGAAGAGGGTCACTGTGACAAGGAGCCATCCAGGCCTGTTCCACCCAGTACACAGCCAAAGGGCCCCAAACACATGAGGTGCAGATGTCGCCCACTGCAGATAGTAGCCACCAGTATCTGTCAGCATTACACACTATGTGGTGCACGTGCCAGCAGTGCAACATGACTGTACAAGGAAGTAGTCATCTAGTACCTGTATACACATACCTATGACATATGACCCCTTGTGTTCCCGCATGTGGCGTGTCAACCCCTAGATTAATGGGTTATGGCCCATGCACACACTGCCCTCCCCATAGCCCTACTATGAGAAGCCTGTTGAGGTCATCCAATGCGAAATACACCTTTGGGAGTGCTGGAGCCCAGTAATCTCCGTAGGGCATCCTGTTAACTGTGTACTGCTGCAGTGTAATAAAGTGGTTAGTTAGGTGTTCTAACTCCAGACCTGGCAACTGTGTGTCTGTCTTTCTCTGACTGAGTCAAGAACCATGCTTTTTAGAGTACTCACACTCCTTACAATTCATATACTCAACTTTGGCAAGGCTGCTGATGTCACCCATCTAGAAATACACCTCTGAGAAGATTATAACCCAGTAATCTCTGTAGCACGCCCTCTAACTGCATACTGCTGTAGTGTAATAAAGTAATTAGTTAGGTGTTCTAACCCCAGAGCTGGCAACTGTGTGTGCATGTCTGTCTGACTGAATAAATTACAATGCTTTGTAGAGCACTCACACTCCTTACAATTTATATACTCACCCTTGGCAAGGCTGCGGATGTCACCCACCTAGAAATACACCTATGTGAAGGTTGTAACCCAGTAATCTCCATATCGCGTCCTGTAACTACATGCTGCTATAATGTGATAAAATAGGTAATGAGCTGTTCTAATCTCAGATCTGGCAACTGTGTGTGTGTCCATCTGTCTCTAACTGAGTAGAGAACAATGCTTTTTAGAGTACTCACACTCCTTACAATTCATATACTCAACTTTGGCAAGGCTGATGATGTCACTCACCTAGAAATACACCTCTGGGAACATCATAGCTCAGTAATCTCTGTAGCGTGTCCGGTAACTGCGTATTGCTGGAGTGTGATTTGGAACTGTGGTAGGGTTCCATCCGCAACCATGGCAATTTTGGATGTTTTGTGTGTGTTTCAATGTCTGTGTAGGAAGCAATGCATTGTAGGCTACTCACCCACAGCACATTTGAAATGCCCTACTTTGGCAATCCTGCTGATGTCATTCATTGTGAAATAGACCTTTGGGGAAAAAGTACTCCAGTAATGTATGTGGCATGTACTCTAACTACGTAGTACTGCAGTGTAAAAAAACTAGGTAGGTGTTCAATTCCCAGACATGGATGTTTGTGTGTGTCTGTTCCTTTCTCCGTGTAGTGAGCAATGCTTTTGAGACCCATTCACAGGCAATGCAATCTCCATTGCCTGCCTTTGTCAAGTGTGCTGATGTCATCAACTGTGAAATACACCTTTGGGGAAAAAGATCACCCAGTGATTTGACTGGCCCATGCTATAACTGTGTAATGCTGTAGTGTGATGAACTAGTTAGGTAGGTGTTCTGTTCCCAGACATGGCAAATGTGGATGTCTCTGTCTCTGTGTCCCTTTCTCTGAGTAGTGAGCAATGCTTTTGAGACCATTCACAGGCACTGCAACCTCCATTGTCTGCCTTTGGCAAGTCTGATGATGTCATCAACTGTAAAATACACCTTTGGAAAAGATATAACCCAGTAATCTGTGTGGCGGGTGCTGTAACTTGCTAATGCTGTAGTGTGATAAACTAGTTAGGTAGGAGCTCTACTCTGAGAACTGGCAAGTGTGTGTGTTTGTCAGTCATATCCTGTGTGTAGGTGGCTTTGAGTGTGTAACAACTGGAAGAGTTGGTTTTGTAGTTTTCCTATATGGTGGCCATATTATATGCCACAATTTCCACCTCATGAGGATTACAGATTTCAATCAGCCAAGAGACTGGGGTGGCAAGCCATAGCCCTACATCTGATAAAAGGCCTGGTGAACAAAGTAAGCAACCCTAGTATTACACAGAATACAGTCTGAACCCATGTTATACACAAACACACTTGCCTAGGAAACTACCACTATGTTGCTAGTACCCTGCAAATTGTTGACAGATAGTAAACATGGTGTGAGTGCAGTGGGCTGCAGAGGGCATGGCACCCTGTCCACCAGTACAATAGGCACATAATTGTGGACAATGCACCTTCACTATGTTCCCCACTGGATGCCTGCAACATATGTGGTGCCATCAAATGTGATCCACAAAGGACATACAATGCCTTACACACATGCCCTGTACGGACAGATGCCACTGACACCAGGGAATACCTGTATCATGCTATCAATGCAGGTTCAGGGTCAACCTGTTGTCTATTAGCAGGTCCTGCCACAACAGGCCAGGTTTGGCACATCTGATGATAACAGTCTGTTACATAACATGTGCCAGGCAACCCAGGTACACTTAAACATGTCACTGTACATTAATGTGGGACATGTGCACATCCCAGACAATGTCCATGTCATGGACTATCGAACACAGACATGGCAAGCATTGCAAAGCACTGGCTACACACAATAGTAACCAAGATGACTGGATGGTTAATGCAATACCCATCTGTGTGGGACATTGCAGACACTATACCCCTGAACTACACTGCAGACAAATGTCATGTGGCCTGATGCCAAGGAATACTCCTCACCCAGCCTTGTACAGCCATCTTGCACAGGCAACCAGTACACACCCATGAAGCAATGCACACATGCACGTCAGTACTGGCACCCTGTGTCTGCATGTGGAGCATGATGTTTCCAACCACATTCACACCCAGTATAACTCCCATTGGCATACTGAAGCATGCTGACTGATGTCAGACATGTTCACATGCCCTTAGCCCATAGAACCTCAGGATAACCCCTGTGGTGCATGTGAAACCTGTGCATTACTGCATTGTGGCAAACTAAGTAGTTAGGAAGTATATTCATGAGCCTGCCAAAGTGTGCCAATGTGTCTGAGTCTCTTAGAGAGTGTGGCTGTGTTGACAATGACACCTGTTTACAGCCATGTGTGCTACACCTAATGTATTTCTACTATATCACTGTTGCAGATGTCACTCACCAGCACATACATGTTTTGACAGCACACCAACATGTTAGCTATGTGCCACATGAAGTAACTACATTATACATGTAATAGTAATGCCAAGTCAGTCAGCAGTTTAAACCCCTGTACTGGTAGGTGTGTGACAGAAAATGCTTAGGTTTTTAGTCTCCCAGGCCTTCTCTGATGTACTTTGTCTCTGTCTGTCCCTCCCACACACTCTCTGGTGAATGTGGAGATGTACGCCTGCTTAGCTTAGGCAGCAGCTTGTGTTTTGTAAGTGATGGTCATGATCAGGTGATGGCTTCTGCACCAATTGCAGTCCTCCTCTAGCTGATTGAATGTGAAACAGCTGTGGTAACATTCCCATAGCCAATTGCATGGAAACACAGTACAATATCTAGGAACATCATGTTGGTGTTGGCCCATGACAGTCGCTGTGATTGGAACCTAGATCTGGTGTTTGGCAAACAGCATCACAGATGAAATCTGGACTTTCCTCAAACAACATACACTGTGGAAAAAAGCCTAAAGACAGGAGGGTGATGTGCCAGACATGACTACAGCATGTAAGTGTAGCTATGCTTCATTCAGACTACTGTCAGTTTAACAGGTTGTATGCAGTAATGGCTAGTCTGCATGTTTTAATAACTGTCAACACAGTGCTATGTTTGTGAAGAAACCCCCATCTGTAGGGTCATCTGTGGACTGGTCAGTGTATGGAACCATTTGTTACTTGTGTTACTCACAGAACATCTATCTGAGAACTGCAGAAGCATAGTGTGAGGATTGCAGTCAGTACACTGTGACAGCCATGAGAGTTACTGACGTCGCATCCTTGATTGGACATACGTCACATAAAACAGTGGTATGACAGTCACTGTCTGAGGTTTTCTCAGTGACATGCCAATATTGGGCCAGTGTTCCTAGCTGCAGTCACAAGTCATTTACCCTTTGTACAGATGTCATGCAGTATATATGCATGTGCTCTGCTCCCTCTGCAAATGTTTGACATATGTTGTATTTGGTTAATGGTAATATCTATGCATGCTGTTATAAGTAATCCTGAATGCTGTTGACTATTACTAAGCCATATCTGTCTTAAAACTGCAAAAACATAGGCTGTATGTGATTGCCGGTCCCAGCGGAACCACCTGTCCCACTTCAGCGGGCCATGGCACTGGACACCAGCATATCTGAGGCCCAGCCTGTGACCTCCTCCATTGGTCCTGCACCACCTTCAGGTGGAACAGCCGCTGGGGATGAGGCTTGCCCCCCCCCGGTAGTGGGGCTGGACAGGCACCCACAGTCAGGTCCGGCCTGTGGTGCGTACAGAGCTCCACAAGGGGATGGGAGACCAGCTATGCCAGCTTGAGTGCCACATGGTGCATTTAGTGGGTCAGCCTGCCCCTCTTACTCAGCCGCCAGCACAGCCACCTTCGGGCCCATGAAGGTGCAGTGGTGACTGCCCATGGATGGGGACCTCAGTCTCACTTTGTCCATTTGGGGGCTCATGGGCTGGTGACTTCCAAAACCCCCTCCCCATCCAATGTATACCCCCCACATGTGTCATATACTGGCCCTGTATGCTGTCTAGTCTCTCTTGTCTGTTTTCCTACCCAACCTACCTCCCCAAATATACCTACTATCCCTCCCCAACATCCCACTCTCACCTTATAAAAGAAAAAAAAAGAAGGGAAATCTGTTCACAGAAACAAATCCTAGCTACTTTTCCTAGTGTCTTTCCCTCTTTGTGCCCCTTTTTCACCATGTTCCTATCAACCCTTGTTTTCTCTTTTAAAGAAATTAGTGCGGGGGTAAGCGGGAGTAAGCACTGTTAAGCAGCAATAAGCGGGTTTCAGTCTGTTTACGCGGGTGGAAGCAATGCCTACACAGGTTAAGCAATCTAGAAGCTGAGTGCAAGAAACTGTAACCGGAAGTTAGCACTGCTTACCATCAAGCAAACCCATGCACACCGCTTACAACTGCTTAAAAGTGCCTTAATCACTCTGAATCCAACGACCCTTGTTCTGATCGACAACAAAATAAACAGCCTCAGCAAGGTTCAAACACAGGACCCTGCACACCACAGCCAACAAACTTTCCCACTAAGCCATGGCAGATATACATAACCTTGATGTTTTCACGAACATAGCATACAGCAAAAGAAGTCAACAGTACAGGGTATGTACTTATACTTGTAGATGTAATACATATATACCTCTCTCACTAGTATATCTGTCTATCTATATATATAAATATCTACATATGTATATATATATATATATATATATATATATATATATATATATATATATATATATTATATATATATATATATATATATATATATATATATATATATATATATATACACATACATACATATGCATACAGCTATACATATATACATCTCAATATATATTTCTGTCAATATATCTATATACAGCAATATATGTATGCACATATATATATATATATATATATATATATATATATATATATATATATGTGTGTGTGTGTGTGTGTGTGTGTGTGACATAAACAAAAATAATTGAAAGTAAATGTAGTGGGACTTGATCTGATCAGAAGTGTGTCATATTAACACCTAAAGTATTGAAATGCGATTCAACTATGTCTATTAATGTTGGATAGCAATTTGTTATTTGTATTACCTATTTCATTTGACTAAGCCCGAGGTATCTTCCTTGGCCTCCAGTCTACTATTTTCTTCGGTGGACCCCCCCAGCACCGGCCATACGTTCATCTCGTTGTTACGCAACCACATTGTTACTCTTCATATTACCATCCTTGTGCAGCTACCTCCACAAGATGGTCTAATAAAAACATGTCCATCCAAAACCGACACGCCTCGATCCATAATGTCATGCCCATTGCTCCCTGCAACCCCCCCCCGATGCACATAAACCATCCATCATCTAGGTGCTAGGCCAGCCTCTTCACACCTCTACACATTGACCTCTCTCCAGTGCTAGGGACCCAACATGTATGTTGTCTCGACCCAAGCATATTCAGGCTTCCCTACAAACTAGTCCATGTTACACACATACAATCTCCACCTTTAGAGATAAGAGTCAACACAAAGAATCCATCTGTATTTGTTGGTTGTCACATTTGGGATGTACCTGTCTTGGTTTCATGATTAGACACAGTGAGTCAACAGTATTTAGCCCACTGGTAGTATCTGGCCACCAGTCTGAGAGGCAGTGATATGTTCCCACCCATACCCAGCCTCATTTCCCAGTTCCACTTCACCAAAGATCCAGCCTTGACCTTCTTAGCATGTAGCATGCCCCCTCGAGTGCACTCAGTTGTTGTTTTCCTGTTGTCTTCCAGGTATACAAGGTGCACACAACCGCAGTTGACATGTGACTCCTAAAAGGTTAGGTTCCAGTTATACGTGATGGACACATCCCCTGTATACACATGACACTACAGGTTTCTCTCTGTTTTACCTTTGTAATAATAAGGAAGATGCACACAGCACCTTGCAGGACTACAGGTCCGGCTTTATCATCGGACAGGAACTGTGTAGCTACTTTAAATAAACAGATTAGAATAATGTATTTAAACAATGGGCAGGATTCAAGAAGCCTCCGTGTAAGAGTTACAAGTCTTACACGGAGGCTGCAGTTTGCTCGTTTGCGCAGGTGTGCCCTTCGCTTAGCCACAGTTAGCAGTCAGTGGAAAAGCATATAAGTTCTAAACATGCAAAGTAAGCCAAGAAGCAATAGTGTAGTGGTAGAGATGTTGGCTGAAGAGGAGGCAGGCACGGTTCAAACCCCAACAACATCAATTTTTTTTTCAGTGAAATAAGCACGAAACAATCCCCTGACATATATGTACAGATATATAATTATATTTTATGTAAAATGTAATGAAATGGGCCATGTATTTTGAAGAAATGTGAGACAATAAAAGATAAAAATATGTCAGAAGTGCCCATAGCTGAACTACGCTCTAACAAGCTGAGTATGTCTGCCCGTAGGTGAGCAGTGGTTTAACAGGTGTAAACTGAGTGCCCGGGGTTGAGCAGCACATGCTGCAACCATGTGCCCATAGCTGAGCTGAGCGTAATATGCGTGCTGACAGCCAAACGACGCGTAAACCAGCATAACCCATTTATGCCAGGCGGAAACCAGCTTAGGGGGGTTAGATTGAGCAAGGCATAAATGGCTGACACAGTTCTCTAGGATTTTTGATAAAGGTGAGAGTAGGGCAATTGGGTGAAAGTTGGAGATATTTGTGTTTTTGCCTCCTTTATGAAGTGGGAGAATGTAGGCTGATCTCCAAAGCATAGGAACATATGACTCTTTTATAGATCTGTTAATTAAGATGCTGATAGGAGAGCAATACCTTCGGCAGCACATTTAAGGAAAGAGGAGGGGATGTTATCAGGGGCATTAGTGCATGGCTTTAGTTTAGATAAGAGTCTTTTTATGAATATAGTTGAAACAGGTTTCAGCTGGAAACTGGGAGGACAGTTAGAGGGTTTGTTGGCAGTAGAGAAAAGAGAGTTGGATGTATTATTGTTGGGGAAGGATTTGGTAAGATTAGCTATAGATTCTGTGAAGAATTTGTTGAAGAGAGAGCTTAGATCTGAGTCAGTTTTACTTGGGTCTGGGCAAGGGTTATTTTTAGATCCTGGGTGGAGAAGGGAATTTACTGATTTCCAGAACTGTTTGGGGTTCTTATTTTGGTTGGACTGTAGTTTGTAGTAGTAGTTCTTTTGTCCAGGGTGATTAGTTTTAGCTAGGTTCGGAGTTGGGTGTATTGGAGCAGGGAAGAAGGGATTTTATTTTTCTGGTATAGCTTCCAAGATTTGTCCCTTTGATGCATGACTTGTTTTGTTTCTTTGGATAGCCAGGGGGCAGAGTTAGCTTTGACTCGTTTGTTTCTTGGAGGAGCTAGGGAGTTCAGAGTATTTAGGAAGATAGAGTTAAACTGTTCTACAGCTTTGTCTAGGGGAAGTGTATTTAGGGTCTGCCAGTTGGTATGTTTAAGAATGTTTGAGAAGATAGTTGGGTTGAAGTTGCTGAGATTACGAGTCTGGATGTAGTGGTGTAGATATTGGGTAGAGTTAGTGGAGCTGTGTATGAAAGTAGGGAGATGGTCACTGAAGGTATCAGGGATAGTGCCTGAAAGAGTTATTTTGTTTGGATGAGAGACTAGGATCCAGTCAATGGTAGATCCTGGGGGATTTGTTTTGTTAGGCGGTGGTTGAGTGTATTACTTGGGTGAAGTTAAAGAGGTTGATGAATTGGGAGGGAAGGAGAGTTTATTTTATTCCAATCAATGTTAACGCGCCTAGAATGTAGGTTTCAAATTTGATTTCAGTTGAGGCCCAGTAAAGAATATTTTCAAGGGTTGTTGTGTTGTCACCTGGGATATATAAAGGAGATAATGCAGATGTTCTTATGTTTATTTA
>NW_025049012.1:0-35387 GCF_019279795.1 Protopterus annectens | reverse complement strand
CAACATAGTCAGCCACAACCCTTTAGTTTTGACTTAAATGTCTGAGAAGTATATACCAAACAGTAGGGGGCCCAGCACTGACCTCTGTGGCACCCTGCTGGAAACAGGTCTACTGGTTGATGTGGAGTCGCCCACTTTGATAGAGTGTGTCTGGTATGTGAGCTAGTTGGCAACCCATCTTACAATTAAGGGGTTTACATTCAGTTTGCTAATTTTATTGGAAATGCCTGAATGTGGGATTGTGTTGAAAACCTTTGCCAAATTGAGGTATGCTGTGTGCACAGATCTGCCCTCATCAATGGACCCTGGTCACACTTTCAAAGAAATCCACCAGAATTAACAAGCTGGATCTGCTCTTCCCGAAGCCAAATTGGGTGGGATCCAGGGTTTGGAGGTCACCTGTGTCTTTATTTATGAGGTCCATAATAATAATTTCCATTGCCTTACAGATGAGGCTGATAAGACTTATAGGTTCATAGGTTCATACTAGGCTATCTGTCCTAGGGCATTTATAAGCCTAGCCAGAGTGTGTTTGGCTTTCGCCACCCATTTTAAATTAATTTTGCTATGCCCTTTTCGAGGTTAGTATACTGTGCCTCTGTCTAACAGTGACACAGAAGTGATACCTGGGGTAAACCTACGATCTCCCATCCACTCATCAAGATTCCTCTTGAAGAGAGTCAATGAGGGACTCTGCCTAACCTGGACTGGGATTTTATTCCAGAGTGAAGGGAGTCTCTGGGTTATGAATCTGTCCCTCCAGCATGTTCTATTTATTTCAGTGCTGAGGTTCAAGTCTCTCGAGCTCGTAGCTCGATGGGATTTGGATTTTCTGAGGTGCAGCATGTCCATTAATTCCAGTTTGGACATGGCTTTATACGTCAGGCACAGATCGCCTCTGAGCAGGTAGTATGCCACTGAGTAGAGCTGGAGTTTCCTTAACCGGGCAGCATATGGCATCTGTTTGAGCCCTATGATCCTCTTGATGAGGTACTTTTGGGGTCTTTCCAGTTGCTGCAGGTGTCTGGTAAGGTACATCCCAAAAGGGGCATTGTACTCAATTATGGGCCTGATGAGGGATGAGTAAAGAGGCATGATGACCTCCCCTGATCTAGATGTGAATCCCTTCATGATTAGGTGGGCTATATAAAATGTTTTTCTAAGCACTTTGGCCATGTGGTTGTCAAATGAGAGATTGCAATCAACTTGGGTCCCCAGGTCCCTAATTACTTTTTCTGTGCTAAATGGATTACCACCTATGTGGTAATTTCTGGACACTTTGTTTTTGCCAAAGGGGTGACTATACACTTTTTGGTGTTTAGCTTGAGACCAGTTGTCTGTTTCTATGGGGCCCTTTTGGAAGATGCTTGTGTCAGCTGGATAGTCGATTATGGCGCCCAGTTTGCAGTCATCTGCGAACTTAGTCAGCCACAGTCCTTGTGTTGGCCTGTACCTCCAAGAAATATATACCGAACAAGAGAGGTCCCAGGACTGAGCCTTGGGGGACGCCACTTGTAACTGGTTTGGAGTCTAACATGGCTCCAGCAATTCTAACCATGTGGGTTCTGTCCTTGAGCCAGTTTGCAACCCATCTAGTGACATAGGGGTTTATATTTAAGCTGGTGAGCTTATCTATAATGCTCAAGTGGGGTATTGTATCAAAGGCTTTTACGAGGTCCAGGTAGGCTGTGTGGACCACCTTCCCCTCAGCAATGGCCTTGGTGACTGTTTCAAAGAAATCAACCAGGTTTAAAAGGCAGGATCTGCCCTTAACAAAGCCAAACTGGGTAGGATCCAGTAACTGTAGGTCCCCAATATCTTTATTTATGAGGTCCATGATGATCCTTTCCATAGCTTTGCAGACTAAGCTAGTCAGGCTTATGGGGCGATAGTTTCCAGGATCCATTGAGGCACCACCTTTGTGGAGAGGGACCACTGTTACTGTACGCCTCTCTTTGGGTACATATCCTGTAGTAAGGCTGAGATTGAACAGTAGTTTTATGTTTGGGTTTAGCTCTTCTTGGAGTTCATGTAGGACACAGCCCGGGACACCGTCTGGTCCCATTGATGCTGTGTTTTTTGCTTTGGAGAGGGCAGCTCTTACCGGGCATCTGAGATGTCAGGAGGGCAGCACTCTGCTGGGATAAATATTTGCCCTTTTGATGGGGGGGGGGGAGTTTGCACTGAACCTGTCAGCTAGGATGTTGGCAATGTCTTGGTGTATTTTTTGTCATTTTGGACTAATTCTGAGCATATCTGGGAATTCCCACCCAGGTTCCTAACATAACTAAAGAAAGCCTTGTGATTATCCTTAGTGTCCTGTGCAATTTTTCTCTCGAAGCTGGCCTTAGACGATTTTATGAGTGCCCGTAGTTTTTTGCTAATACTGATCAGAGATGCCTTCCCTTTTTGGGATTTTGCTCTATCATGTAGTAGCTTGCTCCTTCTATTGTATAGTTTGTTTATGGCTGGGGTCCACCAGACAGACGTCTGCCTTTGGAGGATTGGGTCTTGGTTTTATTTGGGATTGTGATGATCCATGCATTCCTGAAGGTGTTCATAGAATCGTTTATAAAGGATTCTGCGGTCTGGGCCATATTTTTCACAGGCCGGGGGCTTTGAAGGATTCCACCTCAGTTTTGAGGAGTGTAAAATTTGCTTTAGAAGTTTTTCACTGTGGTTTTCAGGGCAGGGGTGGAGTCGGGATGTGAATATCCAGTGAGATTAGTTTATGGTCTGATCTTACCAGTGAGGGATACACTTCTGGTCTGGAGCATAGAGTCCCCATGTTGGTGATGATCAGGTCCAGTATGTTTTCCCTCTTGTGGGAGTGGTAACAAGTTGTTCCATAGCATTTGAGTTTATAAATTCTAGGAACCTTTGAGCTAGGTGTTGGAGCTAGAGTAATGCTCCCAGTCTATGTTTGGGTAGTTGAAGTCGCCCAATATAATGGTGTTTGGAGAGACCTTCATATTTTCCAGTGTTCTCAGGAAGGCTGAGTGGGGTTCCTGGGTTTGGGAGGGTGGTCTGTAGCAGGCTATTAACTGGAAGGCAGTTTTACCCACTGTTAGTTGCACATGGATAGTCTCTGATGCTTAGCGGTTGTGCCACCAACCTGGAGGTGTGGGTATCTTTGGAATATTGATACTCCCCTCCTTTTGTAGTATGGTCCAAGTTTTGGGGCGAAAAGCATGGTATGAGGTATAACCTGGTAGTGCTGGGGTGCTCTCGGGAGCCTTGAACCAGGTTTCTTTTACTGCACAGATATCGATGTTCTCCATGCTAAGGAGAGTTTTGAGTGCGTGCATCTTGAGGTTTAGACTTCTGGCATTGAGTAGCATTACTCTTAGTTTCTTATCCCTTGTGATACCTATGGAGGTGGGTTTGTCTTTTGAGCCTTGCCTAAAAAAGGCACTATGGGGGTAGCAAGTGCCTTTGCCAATATCTGAAAGCCCAGGGGTGACAGGTGCAAGCAGTCCCTAACGAAGCATCGTGGCTTGTTGAGCATGTCATCCCAGGTTGACAGGCATTGGATCCCCTTTGAATGACACCAATACTTAAGCCAATTGTTGAAATTGATCATCTTGTCTTCATATTGTGGCATCATTCTTGGTGAGGGTAAGATGCTACTCAAGGTCAGGGTCATACCGGCCTGGGCTACATGCTCAGAGAGCTCTTCTATGTCTCTTTTCATGTAGTCCAGGGAGGTACGTCTCAGGTCATTCACACCAGCATGGACAATGACTGAGTCATATTTGTACTTGCCTTGGAGTGACCTGAGTGCTTGTGTTATGTGGCGGATCCTAGCGCCCAACAGGCAGCTCACCGTGACCTTCTCCTTGTTCAGCCTGATGAGCTGGACGTCAGTGTGCCTGACGATACAGTCACCTATTACAAGTGTATCAGGTGTTTAGCCTTAAGGGCTGTGACTGTTCAGCACACTGGCTTTGTGAGCTATGTGTTGGACAAGTTTTGTTTTGGGGTAGCGGTTGCTTGGGTGTCTGCTTTGGAGGTCTCTGCTGCTTAGGCAGATTTTTATTTAGAGCCTCAGTATGTTTTGTGTGTTTATGTGTTTGGTTTGCTGTCGTGGTAGGTCTATGTGAGATTGGAATTGTAGTGAGTGTGGTTTCCTTCTCCTCCTGACTGGTTTTGCCAGTACTGAGTTGAGAGAGCTTAGCCTCTAGTATGGCTATAAGGTTGCATCTCTCACATGTTTTGGTATTTGTTGGGAGGAGGAGCAGAGGGTTGTCTGTGTACATGAGGCAGTTGTAACATTGCCTCAAGATTCCCAGATTCACCAGCTGGACCGGAGAGGAGATTGACAACTGAACTTTGGACATGCTAGAATAGTATTGGGAATTCCTTTATAATTGAAAAAAAGGGCCAATGGGGAAAGAGGTACTCAAGGGGAGTTTGTGAGGGTGTAGTGCTTTTAATATTTTAGTGCTGACTTATATAATTGCTTTAGTGAGCAAGTGCCAGGTAACTTAAATGCAATGTGTTTCAGGTAACTTAAATGCAAAAATGACAAACAGTAACTTTCTTTCAAGTGAAACAAGGAAATAAGTACAGTAAGCAATGCAGATATCACTAGGGATACACAGAAGCGCTGAAAAGCCGCATTTTAGGTGGAATTAGCGTTTCAGGGAAATAACAAGCAAACAAACAAGCAGCATAAAAATAAAGCTAGATTCAGAAGGCCTGGATCTAGTCTATGCTACAGCAAACAAGGTGTACCAATTTCAGTAAGAAACAGTTCAAATATGCAGGCACTATAAGCCTTTAACCAGAAATTCCCAGCTCAGAAGGGCAGATTCCAGCCTCTCCTCCCACAAGAGTGCAGACCACAAACCTTCTTAATGTAAAATAACTGGCCTGAAGCCCAAGTGCTTAAACCAGAACAAATACACTTTTAGAATAACAGACACTGAGCCCTCAATCAGCAGTTCACAACTTAGAAGGATGTAAGCTATCTGTCCTGCCACCACAGTGCAGATCACAAACCTTCCTAATGTAAAACAACTGGTTTGAAGCCCAAGTGCTTAATCCAAAAGATTTAGAATGATAGCCACACTTTAATCAAGTTACTACCAAGCAGTAGTAAATACAATTGAATACTTTAAAGAATGCCTGGATTAGTGCTCAGGTTATACAAACAAAGCTAGATTCAGCAGGCCTGGATCTAGTCTATGCTACAGCAAACAAGGTGTACCAATTTCAGTAAGAAGCAGTTCAAATATGCAGGCACTATAAGCCTTTAACCAGAAATTCCCAGCTCAGAAGGGCAGAGTCCAGCCTCTCCTCCCACAAGAGTGCAGACCATGAACCCTTTTAATGTAAAATAACTGTCCTGAAGCCCAAGTGCTTAAACCAGAATTAATACACTTTTAGAATAACAGACACTGAGCCCTCAATCAGCAGTTCCCAACTTAGAAGGATGTAAGCTACCTGTTCTGCCACTACAATGCAGACCACAAACCTTCTTAATGTAAAACAACTGGCGTGAAGCCCAAGTGCTTAAACCAGAATTAATACACTTTTAGAATAACAGACACTGAGCCCTCAATTAGCAGTTCCCAACTTAGAAGGATGTAAGCTACCTGTCCTGCCACCACAGTGCAGGCCACAAACCTTCCTAATGTAAAACAACTGGTCTGAAGCCCAAGTGCTTAATCCAAAAGGCTTAGAATGATAGCTACACTTTAATCAAGTTACTACCAAGCAGTAAAAAAATACAATTGAATACTTTAAAGAATGCCTGGATTAGTGCTCAGGTTATACAAACAAAGCTAGATTCTGCAGGCCTGGATCTAGTCTATGCTACAGCAAACAAGGTGTACCAATTTCAGTAAGAAGCAGTTTAGATATGCAGGCACTATAAGCCTTTAACCAGAAATTCCCAGCTAGAAGGGCAGAGTCCAGCCTCTCCTCCCACAAGAGTGCAGACCATGAACCCATTTAATGTAAAATAACTGGCCTGAAGCTGTTTAGAGAAAAAGGTTTAAAACATACTGTTATTTGTCTTTTTCCTCTTCTTGCAAAGTGAACATGTTATTTGTTGGGATATGCCTATCAAAGATGGGCCTCATCTGTGAACAATATGCAGCATTGCTTATGAACCTGAATAATAACTGTTTTCTGCATTTCAGAATAAAGAGACTTGCTTATAGCTCAGTGAAGCCTGGGATAAGGATGCACGGCCGAGTAAGAGTTAATTTACTGAAGCAGGCTGTGTGTCCTAGAAAATTTGAGCTACCATTGTTGAACTGAACATTCTGTACTTCTTGAACATTCTGTACTAACTGTTGGTTTGAGGTAATTTTTGATAAACATGTTTACCACAGGTGTTTTTCATAGCCAACTGTCAACGGTCAGAAATGTAACAAAAAGTTGTTTTGCTTGCAGTATAAAAGTTGATGTCAGTAAACCAGTTGACCAGAGGAGATCATCTTGGCCAACATGCTGTGTAATCTGGTTAGCTGCTAATAAAGAAGTTTTTCATCACCTGAGGCAGATGTGACTCGTTTGAAATTTTCTTCTGACCGGAAACCTCTACGAAGATACGGATCAGACCAACAGAGAGACCGAAAAACCTGTGCAGGTGAGGGTTTCTCATCTTAAGATTCCCTCGACTGAAAGCCCACCGACTGATTTGTCGTTGAGAGGAGGCCGGACGCTCTGTGATCCCTATCTGAGGGACGGTTTCTGAATGAAAAGGGGAAACGGAGTCTCATCTGGTTCAGGTAGGATGAAAAATAATTTTTTTTTAATTTAATTTAACCTTGTCGACAAGGGTTTTATTTTTAGTTGAGGGTGGGTAGGATTACTTGTTAAGATTATTTTGTTAGGATCACCCGTTAAGATAGCCCCATTTTATAATAAGCCCTGTAAAATAACTTTGATACAGTCCTAAAATAAGAAATCTAGGGGAAACATGGGTTTGAGTTGCTGCAAGTGTGAGAGGGATGTCTGTTTAAATGTTGATGCTAAATATATGAAAGGTTTAAACAGAAATAATGTTAAATTTTTGAAAAAGTGGAAGTTGAAATATGATTTTGATGGTACCCTGAATAAGAATGCCTGTGCAAAATTGGTTAGAGATTTGAAAAGAGATGCGGGAACTAGAACTAAAAAGCAAAGACAATTGGGATTTCCCCAAGCACAAAAATGGTTAGAAGAAGCAAATAGACAAGCTACAAAAGAAAAACAGTGCCAGGAAAAAGAAAAAATAAATCAAAAGGGATCACTGGTGCCAAGTGGAAAAGTAACTTTATTTTTAGATAGGGAGGATGAGCATATAGTTTGTGCGGTACAAAGGCAGGCAACTGCCCCACCATATGGGGAAATTGCTGCTGCCGTACCGGCGGAACCTCCTAAATATCAGTCTGAAGATGTGGGATCTGTACAGCAGGGTGGGTTATTGGCTGCTCAAGGAAATGTTGTGACCCCTCCAATTTACCCGCAAATTCCTGTAGTACCCAAGGTTGCTTTACAACAGGTAGACCAACCTATGCAGTTAAGGTCAGGACCAGCAGGGTAAGGACATTGGACCATTAAACTTTCTGACTACTCAGAAGCTCTTCCCTTAATACAAGTTGCAAACCCACAAGCAGGGGATGTTGGACAAGAGCCAACTATTTTAGTTTATCGTCCCTGGGCTAGAGAGGATATAAAACGAGCTACAGATGGTATTCCTCATCCCAAGGTTAATTTCCAAAAGTTTTCTGAGGACATAGTTGGTATGCGTTTAAGTTATCATCTAAATGGTTTAGAAGTAGAACAAGTAGTGCGACAAATCCTGGGTCCAGATTGGCACTTAGTTTGTGGTACTTGGACATGTAAGGCAGATGACGGCACTACATTAAAGCATAATTCTGGGGTGTTAGACATGCGAGTCACTGATCTGTTGAAGAGAATTTCTGATAAATGGCATCCAAGAGCAGATTGTACAGTCATAAATCAGTGCATTCAAAATGATGATGAATCTGTAGATCACTATATTGTAAGATTGACAGAAGTCTTCAATAACCATTGTGGAATGATGATTCCGCAGGATCAGACCAATGATAGTCCGTATGAACAGCAATTGAAAAATGCTTTTCTTAAGGGTTGTAGGACTCCGATAAGTAGTTTTATAACTAAGCATATGGTAGATCATAGAACATGTAGACTGCAACCTTTGTTTGAATATGCACGGCATGCTGAGCGACATTTCAATTTAAAAAAGAAAAAGAAAGTACAAGTGTTAGCAGTAGGGGATGATGGTGGTATATTCTTGGTACAGGACCAAAGGGGCAGGGAGCTGTGGTGGCGTAAAAAGATGTGGGGGCCCGAAATGGGACACGTTAAATAAACCGGGTGGACATTCAGAGGAATATGAGGGGAGGTTAAAATGTGGAGAATGTTTTAAGTGCGGTAGACGTGGGCACTTCGCTGCCGACTGTGAAGAGTGGCAACACCCCCCACAGCTTATGAACAAGGGCTCCATGACTATATGATAGTAAAGGAAGGCACCAAATTCATTATTGTGATTATTGTAGAGAAGAAGAAAGTGAGAATGATTGTGATGATGATGAGGCAGACACTCTCTGCGATGAATGTCAGAACACTCAGAAGGAAGGGCGGGATTGTGACTGTGAAGTCATAAACCTGGCAAATTTGGGTATTGCTATGCATCTGGATCAAAAACCCATGATAGAGTTTTTGGTTGAGGGACAAAAAGTGGAGTTTTTATGTGATTCAGGTGCATCGCGTACACTTTTGGGTCCAGCAGTTCTGCCCTCGAACTGCGAGACAGACGAGTTTGTCCTTGTGAAAGCGGCAAATGGGAAAATCTATAAAGAACCACTGTCTCATCCTCTATTGTTCACAGATCCGCAAACAAACCAAACTGTTAGGTGTAGGGTAATTATATCGAATGTTTGTCCAGTTAATTTGCTGGGAAGAGATTTGATGCATTTGTTTGGAATAGCAGCAATTCTCACACATAAAGGCATTGAGGCGAAAAGGTTAGCGGATGGCTTGGTGGTACAGGGGATACAAGACTTGTTTTACTGGTATAGCCAGGACTTGATTTCAAGTGGGCCGGGGAGGGTTGATACAGATTTGATCAACCTAGCTTAAGTAAATCTAGGAGCGGGTCACCGCAGTTCTGGCCTTACATTGTACAATGTTCTACAGAAAGGCCCCTCGACCGGATAAAGAATTTGAAAAAGAATTCTTTAAGCACAAACGTGCAAGAATAATTTTGAATGATATGTTTTGGGATACGCAAGGTAATACAGTAGTGACCTGTACTTTGACCAAGGAAATGAGTTCTTTATATCACTCAGGTTATAGCCCACATATTTCAATTATTAAAGCGGTGGGGACACATTGGGTAGATTTGGCGAAAAAGGCAACGAATTGGGACACAATGTCTGAAAGTCAATTGAAAGATCAACAGATCCAGGTACAAAGATTAAATTGCGTGACTTGGGCACAACCAAGTGTGCACCTCAGGGATGACAAAACAGAAATGGCATGACAAATCCTCCTAACTCAAGAGGAAGATAGTGCGTTAAGTGCCTTACCTGTAGATTTATGGTCAAAAGGTAAAGGGGATGTGGGACTGATGAAAACAGCAGGTGAAGTTTGTATAACTCCAAAGTCAGGTTTTAGACCTCATAAGCACCACTACCCGCTAAGTAAACAAGCAGAGGAAGGAATTAAACCAGTTATTGAGCAGCTAAAACAGGTAGGAATTCTTGTTGAATGCCCAGATTCACCCTGCAATACTCCGTTGTTTCCTGTAAAGAAACTGGATGGGTCATGGAGGTTGGTTCAGAATTTACAAGCAGTTAATTCGGTTGTGATCCCAAGAGCACCGGTGGTCCCTGACCCCTATACATTACTTAATGATTTACTACCTCAGCACAGATATTTTTCTGTCATAGATATAAGCAATGCCTTTTTCTCCATACCACTACATAAGGAGAGTAGATTTTGGTTTGTATTCACTTATCAAGGTAAAAGATACACCTACACCAGATTGCCACAGGGCTATTGTGAGAGTCCGACAATATTCGCACAAGAAATGGCTGCGAATTTAGCTCAGTTTGTTCCCCCAGAGGGAAGCCAGGTTCTGTTGTATGTAGATGATATTTTGTTGGCCTCACCCACGCAGGAAAGTTGTAGAAAGGATACCCTTGCCCTTCTTAGTTTTTTAGCTGAGCAAGGACATAAGGTAAATAAAGAAAAGTTACAATTGTGAAAAGCACAAGTAAAGTACTTGGGTTATTTAATTTCATAGGCAGGTAGACAATTGGAAAACAAAAGAAAACAAGCAATTCTTGAGGCACCTATGCCCACAACTAAGCGGGAGATGATGTCCTTTTTAGGTGTGACTCATTTTTGTAGAAGTTGGATCCCTAACTATGCTGAGGAAGTAGGGCCATTGACTGCACTAATCTATGACACTCCCATGGCAGCTAAAAATGATATACAGTGGACAAATACGGCAATACAGGCATTTAATAGAGTTAAGCAATTGATAGCAGGATCCTCTCTTTTGGTTTTCCGAACTATTCTAAGCCGTTTATACAAATGGTTGATTGTAAGGGAGGATATATGACTTCGGTTCTGGTACAAGTACATGGGCATAAACAGAGACCGATAGCTTTCTACTCCTCCAGATTAGATCCTGTTGCAAGGGCATTGCTGCATTGTGTTCAAGCTGTAGTGGCAGCCGCCATGGCAGTACAAGCCTCAGCATCATTAGTTTTGTTTCACCCATTGCAATTGCGGGTTCCACATTCAGTAGCTACTATACTTGTGCAAGATAAGATAACCTTTTTATCTCCTAGTCGACATTTGTCATGTATGACAGTGCTGCTAACACAGCCTCACATGACCATAGAAAGATGTACTACTCTTAATCCGGCGACACTTTTGCCGACTCCAGAAGAAGGTACTCCACACGTTTGTTTAGAGAGAATTCATGACAAAGTACTTCCCCGACCAGATTTAACAGATATTCCGTTGATAGATTCTGATCTCATTTTGTTTGTAGACGGATCAGCAAAGAAAGACACTGTAGGAAAAACACTAGTAGGGTGTGCTGTCACCATAGAAACTGAAGTTTTGGAGGCAAAAGGATTGTCAAACATTTATTCTGCACAGGCAGCTGAGTTGGTGGCTTTGACTCAAGCTTGTACCTTAGGGGAGGGTAAAAAAGTGACAATTTATACAGATAGTCAATATGCTTTCTCCACTGTACATGTTTTTGCTCAACAATGGAAGAATAGGGGAATGGTTACTGTGACAGGTAAACCAATAAATCACAGAGATTTAATTTTACAGTTGTTAGATGCAGTGCAACTACCACTTCAGATAGCGATATGTAAATGTTCCGCACATACCAACAGAAAAGATCCTGTCTCCAGGGGAAATGCACTTGCTGATATGGCTGTGAAAAAGGCAGCTCAAGAAAATGATTTGCTTTTACATGATAATGATTTAGAGCCCGGACACCTCTTAGACTTAGAGACACTAAAAGTAATGCAAACATTGACAATACAGAAGGAAAAATGCCGTTGGGTAAAATATGGTATCACTCAACAGGATGGGTTGTATAGGGCATCAGATGGGAAAATGGTATTACCCTCAAATCTTTTTAGGTATGCGGCATTGGTTAGCCATGGACCTGCCCATGTAGGAGTACAGACAATGATTCAAATAGTGTCTAAGGTGTTTTGGTGTAAGGGGTTTTCAACTTATGCAAAGCAATTCTGTTTATCTTGTTTATTGTGTGCAAAGTATCATGCTCAGGGGGGAGTTAAAAAGTCGCAGCAGGCATTCCCCACCCCTCCATATCCATTCCACACACTCTGTATGGACTTTATTGAATTGACACCCTCAGAGGGAAAAAGGTTCTGTTTAGTCATTATTGATGCTTTTTCTATATGGGTAGAAGCTTTTCCAGTAAAGCACCCAAATGCACAAACAGTAGCAAAGCTTTTGACTACGGAAATAATTCCCCGATTTGGTTTACCAAGACGCATTTACAGTGATAATGGGTCTCATTTTGTTAACCAGATTGTTCAGAAGTTGGGTCAAGTGTTTCAAACTGATCTTAAGTATCATTGTGCTTACCATCCCCAATCAGCTGGACTGGTGGAAAGACACAACGGTGTCTTGAAGAGTAAGCTCCGCAAACTGATGGCAGAAAGACATAGATCATGGACTGCGTGCCTTCCTTTGGCACTCCTGTATATGCAAATCTCACCTTCCTACAAAGGACTTACACCATTTGAACTTTTGTTTGGGAGACCATATTACCTCCCGCAGTGGCAAGGATTGTTGCCAGCGGAACGTGAGGGGGGTGAGGATCTAGCGGATTATATGAAGAAGCTGTTAAATGCCAAATCTCTTGTAACCAATGATTCTTTTGCAGATTCCAGAGGTGAAGCCTTGTTAAGTGTGGCACCCGGGGACTGGGTGTGGATCCGAATTGTGAAGATAAAGAATTGGTCATCCCCCAGGTGGGAAGGCCCATACCAAGTACTTATCTTGACACCTATGGCTGTAAAGATCGCTGAGAGGACTTTGTGGATTCATATCACCCACTGTAAAAAACTCAAGGCTCTTCCTTCTACCATTGATGTTGATCAAACTCCACTGGACCTCTGAGCGCAAAGTCTGGCTACAAAGGGGAATTAGCCCAATAGGGGTTAGTTCGTCTCAAACCCAGTGAAGAAACCAACAGCGCGAGGTAGTCCTTAGGGAGGATGGCCATGTTCAACTGGTACTTGAACTGTCACATGATGATGATTTTGGTGGCGAAAGTAAATATGTCCATGCGAGAAGGAACAGTTGCAAGAGAAAAAGGAATGGTGGTTCTACAAGCGCAAACAGGTGTTACTACTGTGTTTAAGGTGAAACTTTGTGAAGGAATTTTGGACTGTTCTAAATGGAACAATGATAATTTCTTGACTCGTGCAAAATACTTGTGCAATAGAGACTGTACGTCCTGGTCAAATGTATGGTGGTCAACAGATGTGAATGGATGGGAAACAAGTGGTGCAGTGATACCAGAGAAAGATAAAAGCAGGCAACAAAGAATAAAAATTGTGCATTTCCAAGGTACCGAAGTAATTACTATAACCATTGTGTCACCACAAGAAAGTGATTCAGGAGTTTATGGAATCGGAGTGTTTCTTCCAATTGGAACTGATCCTTTGGGGACCCTCCAACTTAAAGTACAAAGCCTAAAGAATGCGACAAGTAAAGCAAATTTTGCCTTCACAGAAGAAGAACAATTGTTACTCGAGACGGGATTCATACACCATAATGAATGGTTATCTTGGGTTAGATATAGTACCCCAGAGGCACATTGTGAGAACTGTGTTTCTTGTGCTGAAGGTAAACAGCAACTAGCGACAGTCCCATTGATGTAAGATGAAGGTAACCTAACGTGTCTGTTGAAATTATTCTTCAACAAAACTGAAGATAAATGCAAAAATGAAACTCAGCATTTTCCAGTCATAAGCAAAGTTGAGAAACCGCCTGCAGCGATTTCCTATCCAGGTTCGTATATGTGCATTTCCAGAGATGGCACAGGGAAGAATTATGGCAATATGGGACAGAACTATTGCAATGTTACTGTGAATGGCATTGAAAATCCATTTCTGGAGAACCATACTCATAGTTTAGCAGACGTATGGTGGTTATATGGAGACAACAAACTCAGAACAAGGCTTACGATTCCCTGGAAGGGAACTTCTGCACTTGTAGAGTTAATTCTGCCATTCTACATTTTCCCAGTTCCAGCAAGCAATTTCATAAGAGAACTTGAAATAAAGCCGAAGTGGTTGAGTAAGAGAAAAAGAGAGGCACCGAAGCAATCCTTCAATAACGGTGTCTACATCGATAGCATTGGCGTACCAAGAGGCATACCTGATGAATACAAAGCAATAAACCAAATAACAGCTGGTTTCACATCCATCTTTGTCTGGATTCAACCTAATAAGAATGTGGACTGGATCAACTACATTTACTATAACCAGCAGTGTTTTGTGAACTATACCAAAGATGCATTGAAAGGAATTGCTGAACAACTGGAGGCCACTTCGCAGGTGGCATGGCAGAATCGAATTGCGTTGGATATGCTCCTGGCCAAAGAAGGAGGAGTTTGCAGGATGTTTGGGACTTTCTGTTGTACATATATTCCAAAACAACACTGCGCCTGATGGAAGTATCACTCGAGCTTTGAAAGGTTTGGAGATGTTATCCGAAGAATTGGCAGAGAACTCTGGGGTAAGTAATCCCTTTACAGACTTTCTACAAGCGTGGTTTGGAAAATAGAGTCATCTCATCAGCAGTTTCCTGGTGTCCATTGGAGTCACTGTGGCTATCGTGGTGATATGTGGTTGCTGTTGTATACCCTGTATCAGAGGTCTTCTACAAAGACTGGTTGATGCTGCTGTTACGAAGACGATGTACCAGCAATTGCAACAGACTGGTGAAAGTGAATACATTGAAATGTGACTTTTTGCAAATGTTTTTGAAGTTTAAAAGTTTGTCTTGCCAATGAAGTAATGTATGCAAAGAAAAACTTAGTTTTTACCATATATTGCTGAAATAAAAAGACAAATAAAAAGTGTTTTCAGATGGGAAATGTTAAGAGAAAAAGTTTTAAAACATACTGTTATTTGTTTTTTTCCTCTTCTTGCAAAGTGAACATGTTATTTGTTGGGATTTGTCTATCAAAGATGGGCCTTATCTGTGAACAATATGCAGCATTGCTTATGAACCTGAATAATAACTGTTTTCTGCATTTCAGAATAAAGAGACTTGGTTATAGCTCAGTGAAGCCTGGGATAAGGACGCATGGCCGAGTAAGAGTTAATTTACTGAAGCAGGCTGTGTGTCCTGGAAAATTTGAGCTACCATTGTTGAACTGAACATTCTGTACTTCTTGAACATTCTGTACTAACTGTTGGTTTGAGGAAATTTTTGATAAACATGTTTACCACAGGTGTTTTTCATAGCCAATTGTCAACGGTCAGAAATGTAACAAAAAGTTGTTTTGCTTGCAGTATAAAAGTTGATGTCAGTAAACAAGTTGACCAGAGGAGATCATCTTGGCCAACATGCTGTGTAATCTGTTTAGCTGCTAATAAAGAAGTTTTTCATCACCTGAGGCAGATGTGACTCATTTGAATTTTTCTTCTGACAGAAGCCCAAGTGCTTAAAACAGAATTAATACACTTTTAGAATAACAGACACTGAGCCCTCAATCAGCAGTTCCCAACTTAGAAGGATGTAAGCTACCTGTCCTGCCACCACAGTGCAGACCACAAACCTTCCTAATGTAAAACAACTGCTCTGAAGCCCAAGTGCTTAAACTAAAAGGCTTAGAATGAGTTACACCAAGCGGTAATAAATACAATTGAGTACTTTTAAGATGATGCAAAAGCAAAATAAAGTAGGAAGAAACACAAATACAGTAAAAGCAGATTTTTTTTTTTTGAGTGAGCAAATGAGATGGGCCCAGGAGTTACAGGACAGAAACAAGTGCAAATGCAGGCCTTCAAATCAGAAAGTTGAAAGAGATGGAAGACCGCCCAAATGGCCAATAACTACAAATTCTGGACCAGAACCACTCCTTATCTTGTAGACAGGTTACCTAGTGCTTACCACTCCCACTGATAAGCTAGAAGGCTTCCCTCCAACACAGAAAGGCTTGGGGGCTCAGAAGCTTACAAATAGTCCTGGATACAGCAAATCTGTATCTGGAACACTAATTACAGGAAAGGTAGGAAACAGGCTTACAATTTTTTTTTCAGAAAAGTAGCAAAAACAGTAGTAAAAACAATTCACATGCAGTGCAAGCTGGCACACTTGAGTATGTAGCAATATTAGTCCACACACAGTTTGAAAAATGTAATTAAATTAAAAAGGACTAAAAGCAAGTGCAGAAAGGGTTTATTAGGTAGAATGCAGTAAAGAGATGGGACTGGGAGAGTGTCCTAGATCAAATCTACAGTGGGGCGGGCACTGCAAAAGCCACCAAATTTAAACTACAACCAAGAACAGGGAGGGGGGTGGGGAAGACAGTTTCAACAGAGATGTGAGGAATCACAGTGCAAATTATAAAACCCAAAAAATATATACTGATCTCTGTATATTTGCAGAACACTAAGACAACAGATATCTAAGCAACGATTTAGCTCTATAATACAGAATAATGCAGAAAAATATACTCAGCTCTATATATCTGCAGAAAGTCTTGTAAGGCTGTTCCACTTTAAATGCAGACTGCTGCTATTAACAGTTCAAATTAAGGAAACCTTGAGTTAACAACACACAACCAATAGAAACCACAATGAGGGGGTGGGGAAGAAAGTTTAAACAGAGATGTGAGGAATCAGAGTGCAAATTATAAAACCCAAAAAATATATACTGATCTCTGTATATTTGCAGAACACTAAGACAACAGATATCTAAGCAACAATTTAGCTCTATAATACAGACTAATGCAGAAAAAAATACTCAGCTCTATATATCGGCAGAAGGTCTTGTAAGGCTGTTCCACTTTAAATGCAGACTGCTGCTATTAACAGTTCAAATTAAGAGAACCTTGAGTTAACAACACACAAGCAATAGAAACCACAATGAGGGGGGGGAAGAAAGTTTCAACAGAGATGTGAGGAATCAGAGTGCAAATTATAAAACCCAAAAATATATACTGATCTCTGTATATTTGCAGAACACTAAGACAACAGATATCTAAGCAACAATTTAGCTCTATAATACAGAATAATGCAGAAAAATATACTCAGCTCTATATATCTGCAGAAAGTCTTGTAAGGCTGTTCCACTTTAAATGCAGACTGCTGCTATTAACAGTTCAAATTAAGGGAACCTTGAGTTAACAACACACAAGCAATAGAAACCACAATGAGGGGGTGGGGAAGAAAGTTTCAACAGAGATGTGAGGAATCAGAGTGCAAATTATAAAACCCAAAAATATATACTGATCTCTGTATATTTGCAGAACACTAAGACAACAGATATCTAAGCAACAATTTAGCTCTATAATACAGAATAATGCAGAAAAATATACTCAGCTCTATATATCTGCAGAAAGTCTTGTAAGGCTGTTCCACTTTAAATGCAGACTGCTGCTATTAAGAGTTCAAATTAAGGAACCTTGAGTTAACAACACACAAGCAATAGAAACCACAATGAGGGGGTGGGGAAGAAAGTTTCAACAGAGATGTGAGGAATCAGAGTGCAAATTATAAAACCCAAAAAATATATACTGATCTCTGTATATTTGCAGAACACTAAGACAACAGATATCTAAGCAACAATTTAGCTCTATAATACAGAATAATGCAGAAAAATATACTCAGCTCTATATATCTGCAGAAAGTCTTGTAAGGCTGTTCCACTTTAAATGCAGACTGCTGCTATTAAGAGTTCAAATTAAGGAACCTTGAGTTAACAACACACAAGCAATAGAAACCACAATGAGGGGTGGGGAAGAAAGTTTCAACAGAGATGTGAGGAATCAGAGTGCAAATTATAAAACCCAAAAATATATACTGATCTCTGTATATTTGCAGAACACTAAGACAACAGATATCTAAGCAACAATTTAGCTCTATAATACAGAATAATGCAGAAAAATATACTCAGCTCTATATATCTGCAGAAAGTCTTGTAAGGCTGTTCCACTTTAAATGCAGACTGCTGCTATTAACAGTTCAAATTAAGGGAACCTTGAGTTAACAACACACAAGCAAAAGAAACCACAATGAGGGGGGTGGGGAAGAAAGTTTCAACAGAGATGTGAGGAATCAGAGTGAAAATTATAAAACCAAAAAAATATATACTGATCTCTGTATATTTGCAGAACACTAAGACAACAGATATCTAAGCAACAATTTAGCTCTATAATACAGAATAATGCAGAAAAATATACTCAGCTCTATATATCTGCAGAAAGTCTTGTAAGGCTGTTCCACTTTAAATGTGGGTCTGTAATTCCCCTGGTCTGTTGCTAAGCCACCTTTTTAGAGGGGAATAACTGTAGCTGATCTCCATTCTGTTGGAACAAAGCCTGTGGCTAGGCTATGATTGAAAAATGTACTTAGTAGTGATGCTAGTTCACCTTTTAGCCTAGTTCCACTGCTTGTAAGTGTTTCATCTTCCAAGCCCCTGATTACACTTATCAAGGGTACCAGAACTTGTCAGAGATCGGGGATGCATGGCTAGGCTTAAACAGACCATTGTGGTTGTTAGCCAAGTAAATACCTATGAACCTATAATGAGAACTGAGTACAATGGAATGATGACATCTTTGGACCTGGATGTCATGCCCTTACTTATAAGTTGTGGATCATAAAATCATTTCCTTACTACATAAGACTCATTGTGGCCAAAGTCCAGGTCATTGTCTGCACGGTTTTCCAAATCCCTGACTAGTGGGTCTACCCTTAAAGGTGTATTATCAATGTAATAATTTGCAGTTATCTGTGTCTTTCCAAGAGACCATTATGCACTTTTTGGAATTGAGTTTTAAATTGTGCCTCTGGCACCAGTTATTAGTTTGTGTTAGGTCTTCTTGAAGGATATTTGTGTCATTGTGGGAATTTGTGACTGTACCTAGTTTTTAATCATCTGTGAACTTAGTTAGCAAGAGGCCTTGGACATTAGCACTGACTTCAGAGAAATAGATGCCAAAGTGGCCCCAGCACAGAGTCCTGAGGGGCCCCACTAGTTATCTGTTATTTACTGGAGGAAGACTCCCCTATCCTGAAATTTTGGGTCCTATCTGTGAACCACATGGCTATTAATTGGGTGACATTGGGGGTTTATGCCTAATTTTGTGAGCTTATCTACAATGCCTGAGTGGGGCATTTTGTCAGATGCCTTGGCCAGGTTGAGGTAGAAAATAAGCATTATTTTGCCCTTATTCATTGCTTTGGTGACTTTCTTGAAGAAGTCTACCAGTTTAAGTAGGCATGACCTACCCTTAATAAATCCAAATTGAGTTGAATCCCATGTCTGAAGGCTACCTATGTCATCATTTATCATATCAGTGATTATTCTTTCCATGGTTTTATATAAGATACTAGTGAAGCTTATAGGTCTATAGTTTCTCAGGTCATTGGATGACCCGGTTTGTGCAGGGGGACAAAAGTTGCAGTCCTCCATTCATGCAGCATGAAGCCTGTTTGGAGGCTCGAGTTGGATAGTGATTCTAGTGGGTTTGACAAGTCACATTTCATGCTATTACGGCGGTAACCTGGGATATTATCAGCTCAGAGGTATGCAGTGTTTTGGCCTTGGAGTGCACTTTTAGGACATATTCCTTAGTGATAGTTAGGGGGGTATGGTTGGAGGTATTTCTTGAGAAGACGAACTATATCTGCCAGCTTCAGCAGAAAGACTCCAATAAACTTCAGAAGTTCTGAGCAGGTATTAAAAAGGTACTACACCCAGGGAAATCTACTACTCCAACCCCCTCAGCTACAACCCAAAACACCCCTGAGTCTTTTGCCAATGCATTTAATTGCTTCTTTAATGAAACCATCCAACCCCTTGCTAGCAAACTTAGTCCCACATGCCCTAAAGCAGAAATCCCTACATCCAATGATACAGTATCCTTCACCTTCCAAAATGTTTCCACCTCACTCATTAGAGCCTTACTTAAAAAACTCAATCCAACCACTCTCTCAGCTGAACTTCTCCCCTCAGAATACCTACAAAAATCCACTGATATCATAGATTACCCAGTCTCAATTCTGATAAATAGAACCATAACCGAAGCCTCTATCCCAGTCTCTGGAAAATATCACATGTGATCTCACTCCACAAAGTGGTAGCTATACAGAACTCTCTAACTATATACCAATAGCTATCCTTTCCCCCCCTAGCAAAAATAATGGAAAAGTGTATCCACAAACAACTCTTACACTACATCATGCAACATAAACTACTATCCAATTCCCAGCATGGATTCAGACCACATCATAGTACCACCTCAGCCCTCCTTTCCTTCACCAAAACTATTTATTCTAACCATAACAGCAACAGTCTAACCTCAGCCTTGTTTCTAGACCTTTCCAAGGCCTTTGACATGGTTAATCACCAAATACTCTTACATACACTTAATAAACTATCCCTAAACAATCACGCCATACAATGGTTCCATTCTTATCTAAGTGGAAGGCAACAGGCTGTCATATGGCAAGATAAACTCCCCAACCTTCTTGCTGTCACTCTAGGAGTCCCTAAAGGCTCTATATTAGGCCCCCTTCTTTTCACACTCTTTATCAATGACCTACAGACCGTTATTCCAGACACTACCTGTATACAATATGCCAATGATTCCACTCTGATTTGCTCAGCATCTACCCCTATAGATCTGCTAACTTTAACCCAGAAAACCTTTAACATAGTGAAAAATTGGCTCTCAAATGAACAACTGTTACCAAACCCCAATAGAACAAAGCTATTGCTCTTCTCCCCTACTCACAAATCTCCCCAACTCTCATTTTCTATAACATCCAACAATGGGACCAAAATCTCACTGGATAAATATACCAAACTCCTGGGTGTCATAACTGACAACAACCTTAAGTTTGACATGCACATCAACCAAACTATCAAAACTGTTAATAAACAAATAGGCTCCCAATATAGGAATAAAGCTTTCCTTACCCCTCTAGTAAGTCTGCAATTGCCCGTACCCATCTCCTATCTACTTTACTATATGCCTCAACAATATTCACAAACTTGAACAAAACAGAACTCAATAAAATAAACTCACTAGCTGCTACAACCAAATTACCAGGTTTGCCACAGGTGCCCTTTACAGGACACACCACTGTCAAAACCTAAACCTCTTGGGTTGGCAGAAATTTCCTACTTTAATTAAATACAATCAACTTATTGTAGCTTTCAAGGTTATTAACCACCCAGATAAAACACCCTCCCTCAGAAACATTATCTATCCCTACAAAAATGCCAGACTACTTCGATCCTCTACTAAACTTTTGATTCAGGCAGTTAAAGCCAACAACCAATCTGGAGAATCCTTGTTTGCTAATTCAGTAGGCAGAATCTGGAACATGCTTCCATCTATCCTTACCCTGAACCCCTCACTTAGTCAATTAAAAAAAAATCTAACCAACTATTTTATATCTCACAGGCTATGTCCCTGCACCAAACCTGACTAATGATTACCCATAGTCTGCCTTCTCTAACTCCTATTTACAGGTATCATCCTGTTACAAGCAAAATGTTTTAACATAGTATCTGAAAGATATGAACTTATGTCCTCTTTGTCAGTTGTATATATTGTGTGATATGTGAAATTGTAACAAGTTATGTACAGATTTCTGAATTGTGTAACTGCTTCTTGTTTATTATTCTTTATTATACTTTACTTGTTAGTATTTATCTGTTTATAATTCTTGGAGATTTTCTCCCCTAGTCTCTGCCGAAAATGGACATGTCTCCAGTCGGATTATCCTGGTCAACAAATGTAAAATAAATAAATAATAAATAAATAAATAAAGTGTCTAGTGGTGAAAACAGGGTAAACTTGGAACTGAACTTACTGGCCAGTAGATTAGCAATATCCTATACCTTATTATAGCTGGCTGCATTTACATAGGTTCATAGCTAGGTACTAGGCTATTGGCCCTAGGGTCTATATAAGCCTAGCCAAAAAGGTACCCTGGCTTTCCTCACCCAAGAAAATTATTTTCCTGTGCCCCTGTCAAGCAGAGCCCCAGAGGTGATCCCCGGGGTGAATTTCCTATTTCCCATCCAATCATCAAGATTTTTCTTGAAGAGTGCTAATGAGGAGCTTTGTGTGATATAGATAGGTAGTTTGTTCCAGAGTATGGGAAGTATCTGGGATAGGAATCTATCCCTCCAGTATGTTCTGTCTATTGTTGACAAGGTTTAGGTCCTTAGAGTGTGTAACTTGGAGGGATTGGGATTTCTTTAAGTGAAGCATGTCCAACATCTCTGGGTTTCACATAGCTTTGTATGTTAGGCAGAAATCGCCTCTGAGTAGGCGATATGAGACGGAGTAAAGCTGGAATTGTTTGAGAAGGTCTGCATAGGGCATCTGTTTGAGGCCGGCAATCCTCTTTGTGAGGTATTTCTGCGGCCTTTCCAGTTGTTGTAGATGTCTTGTAAGGTACATACCAAAAGGGGCATTGTATACAATGGGTCTAATGAATGAAGAGTAGAGGGGAACAATGACCTATTTTTTCCTGGATGTGAAACCTTTTTGATGAGGTGTGCCATGTAGAAGGATTTCCTGACTACTGTGGCAATGTGATTATCAAAGGAGAAACTACTGTCCGCCTGTGTCCCAAGGTCTCATCACACTTTTGGTGTTAAGTAGACTACCACCTATGTGGTAGCTCATGGGTACAGAGTTTTTACCAAAGGGGATGACAATCCACTTTTTGGCATTGAGCTTGAGGCCATGGCTTTGGCACCAGGCATCTGTCTCAGTGAGTTTTGTAGGATCTCCACATCGTTAGGAGTTTTGATTATGGCTCCTAGTTTGCAGTCATCTGCAAACTTCATTAGCCAAACACCTTCTGTGTTAGCCTGTACTTCAGAAAAGTAGATACCAAATAGGAGAGGACCCAGGACTAAACCCTGTGGTACTCCACTTGTCACTGGTCTGAAGTCGGATTTGGAGTCTGCTACTTTCACAGCGTGGGTTCTGTCAGTGAGCCAGTTGGCAACCCATCTTGTGACATAGGGATTTATACCTAGTTTAGTGAGTTTATCTATAATTCCAGGGTGGGGGATGGTGTCAAAAGCCATGGCGAGATCTAGATAGGCTGTGTGAACCACCTTACCCTCGTCTACGGCTTTGGTGACTGCTTCAAAGAAGTCTATCAGGTTTAGGAGACATGACCTGCCTTTTACAAACCCAAACTGGGTGGGGTCCAGAGTGTGGAGGTTACTAATGTCTTTATTTATAAGTTCCATGATGATATGTTCCATGGCTTTGCAGACCAGGCTCATTAGGCTAATGGAGCGGTAGTTCCCAGGGTCCGTGGTGGCTCCCCCTTTGTGGAGTGGAACAGCCGTCACTGTGCGCCATTCAGTAGTCACAAAGCCTGAGGTGAGACTATGATTGAACATGGTGCTTAGGTGGGGTGCCAGTTCATTTTGTAGTTTGTGTAGAATGCAGCCTGGGATGAGGTCAGGTCCTATGCATGCTGTATTCTTGGCTCTGGAGAGTGTAGTTTTTACCTGTGCAGCCATGATTACAGGAACTTTGCATTCTTCCAGTATAGAGATGGGCCCTTTAGGGGATGAGAGAGGGGTAAAGTTAGCATTGAACCTATCTGCCAGGACGTTGGCAATATCAGTTGTTTCTGTATATTTAGTGACATTGTGCTGTAACTTAGAGCAGATCTGAGTGCTGCCATTGAGATTCTTGACATAGCTATAGAATGTTTTGTGGTTGCCTTTATAATCCATGGTGATTTTTTTTTCGTACCTAGCTTTGGAGGATTTTATGAGGGATCTCAGCTTCTTACTAAGGCTGACCAGGGAGATCCTCCAATCATGGGATTTTACTCTTTTTTGCAACAGTTTCTTTCTTCTGTTGTAGAGTTTGTTTATGGCAGGGGACCACCAGATTGGCTTCCTTTTTTTGGAGGATAGCATCTTGGTTCTGTTAGGGATAGCACAATCCATGCACTTGTGTAAGTGCTTATAAAGTGCATTTGTGTAGGATTCAGCAGTCGTACCTCTATTGTCCATCTGCATGGGTGTCATGAAGTCTAACACTTCTGTCTTAAGAAGCGTGAAGTTGGCTTTGGAGAAATATTTTACGGTGGTTTCCCTATTGGGGGGTGGGGGTGGGATGTGGATGTCTAGGGCGAGTAGCTTGTGGTCGGATCTGACCAACGAGGAGTTGACCTCTGGTATGGAACACCGTTCGCCCATGTTGGTAATGACCAGGTCTAGGATATTGCTGCCCCTGGGGTGGTGTGGATAAGTTGATCCAAGGAGTTTGAATTTATGAATTCCATAAAAAAGTTGAGCAAAAGAGTTGGTACATGAGTAGTTTTCCCAGTTAATGGTTGAAATCGCCCATTATGAGGGTGTTGGGTTGTACCCTAATATTTTCCAGTGTATCAAAAAATGAGGAGTGGGAATCCTGAGGCATGGTGGGGGATCTGTAGCAAGTTACAATTTGGATTGTGGTCTTGCCCAGAGTTAGTTACACTTGGATAATCTCAGATGCATTATGCTGAGCAACTAGCCTGAACATGTGGATATCCTTAATGAATATGGACATGCCTCTGCCTTTAGTGTTTCGGTCCAGGTTAGATGGCTAAAAGGTGTGGTATGAATTATAGCCTGGCAATGCAGGGGTGCTCTCTGGAGCCTTGAACCAGGTCTCTGTCACTGCACAGATGTTGATGTTCTCCATTTTAAGGAGTGCCTCGAGTGAAATCATTTTGAGGTTTAGACTTCTAGCATTGAGTAGCATTACCCTCAGATTTTGCTTGTTTATACCTGTTATGGTGATGAATTTGTCATTTGAACCTTGCCGAAAAAGGCACTATAGGGGTGGCAAGAGCATTAACCATTATCCAGAATCCCAAGGGCGACAGGAGCAGGCCATCTCTGGCAAAGCATTGTGGTTTGTTGATCATGTAATCCCAGGCAGAAAGATACTGGATCCCCTTAGAATCACACCAGAAGCTTAGCCAATTGCTGAAGTCAATTATTTTGTCCTTGTACTGTGGTATCATTCTGGGTGTTGGCAGGATGCTACTCAGGGCTAGTGTCATACCTGCCTGGGCTACAAGATCAGAGAACTCCTCCATGTCTCTTTTCATATAGTATTTTATTTATTTCTAAAATACTAGGTAATAAACCGTTTTTTAGTTATAGAAATATGAGAAACCTTAAAAGCATGTTATGCTATAAGGATTTTCGCCCCCCTACTGTTCCCTATTTTGATAGGCCTTTATGCTCTATCCCTCGCTTTGGCACTTATAAGTGTCATAATTGTTCTTGTTGTTCTGATTTAATTGATACTATGGATTCTGTTACATATATTCACCCGAGTACTAAATGTACATATAAATTCAGTCTTAGAGCAACTTGTAATTCCACTAATGTAGTTTATATGGCAACGTTTGTTGCCTGTCACTCATATTATATTGGTAAGACAACGCGTAGGCTCAAAAATAGGATTATTGAGCATAAATCAGAAATTAGAAGACAGTATGCCAATAATGCCTTATTTAAGCGTATACAATCTTGTGGGAATGCACATGAATTTAAGTTTAGGGTGATAGATCTAGTAGTTCCTTTGAAGCGGGGTGGTGATATTAATAATGCTTAATGCTTTCAACTCTTTTTTTACTGACATTATTCTATCACTAGCTAAACAACTTAGCACTAATAACTCCAGCCCACCCATAAACCAAAGACACCCTTCAAATAACTTTAAAATACACCCTATTCCTACATCTTTCATCTCTAGACTTATCCACAAACTGAAGCCTTGTACCCCTTCTGCTGACAAGCTCCCTTCACTTTTCCTCCAAAAAGCTGCCAAAGAAATTGCATATCCAGTATCTATACTTATAAATAGGACAATCCAAGAAGGAACCATCCCAGACATGTGGAAAATATCCCATATTATCCTTTACATAAAGGTGGAAACTCCATTGAGTACTCAAACTATAGACCAATTGCCCTCCTTTCTCCCTTAGCAAAATAATGGAAAAATGTATTCACCTACAACTTTTACAGCATCTCTCTCAAAACAACATAATAGCAAACTGTCAACACGGTTTCAGACCACATCACAGTACTACCACTGCTCTCCTATCATTTGTAGATACGATCAACAGGAACCGCAACGACAACCTTCTCTCTTCTGCTCTTCATTGACCTCTCTAAAGCTTTCGATATGGTCAACCACTCCATTTTAATTAACACTCTTACATCCCTCTCCTTTGATAATCTTGCCATTAACTGGTTTACATCCTACCTTGGCAATAGACAGCAAGCAGTTCGTTGGGAAAACCAAACTTCCTCACTCACGCCCGTTTCCATCGGTGTACCTCAGGGCTCCATTCTAGGACCTCTTCTCTTCTATCTGTTCATCAATGATCTTCACTTAGCAATTCCTCAATCTGCCTGCATTCAATATGCAGATGACTCCACCCTTATCTGCTCTGCTTCATCTCCTAATGAACTTTCATCTATTACTCAAAATGTCTTCAACACTGTAGAAACTTGGTTCACCAGACGCAACCTCCTCCTCAATGCCAAAAAAACTAAACTTCTCCTTTTCTCTCCTAGCACTAGGTCCACCCCCTTGGACTTCACCATCTCCTCAAATAATGCCACTCTCATTGCTCCTGATCCAACAACAAAATTATTAGGAATAACAATTGATAACAACCTCTCCTTTGACCAGCATATCAACAACACCATTAAAACAGTCAATAGAAAATAGGAAGCCTATAGAATTAAACCTTTCCTAGCATCATCATCCAGAGCCAAGATTGCCCACTCTCATCTTTTGTCTACTCTTCTTTATGCCTCACCAATTTTTACTAACCTTAAGAAAACCAACCCAACAAACTGGCTACTTGCTACAACAACATTGCCTGTTTTGCCACTAGTAACCCTTTTAGAACTCATCACTGTATTAACCTGAAACTTCTAGGCTGGCTTGAAGTACAAAACCTTCTGTTAATCCCTCAACTCACTATTGCCCATAAAATCTTATACCAACCAAACAAAACCCCTATTCTTTCTAAACTTTTAATCCCCTATAACAACCTAAACTCCCTTCGCTCATCCAGTAAACTTATGGCTACTATAACAAAGACTTATAATTCTGCCGGTGACTCTCTTTTCAATAACACTGTAGGAAGGAACTGGAATCTGCTTCCTAGCGACATAACACTTACCACATCTCTGCCTCTCTTTAAACACAAAATCAAAGACTACTTCCAAAGCCACTGGCTCTGTTCCTGTTCAAAACCTGACTGATCCTTTACCTCCTCTGCACTTTCCTACTACTTTCCCTCTCTCTTTACTGTATCTGCTTCAGTCTACCTCCTTTTAGAGTATTTTGTTTCTTCTTTCCTCTATGCTAATCTCTCTCAACTTCCCCTTCTCTTTTCTTATACTGTTTCCCTTCCTACGCTCCTATTTTAGTGCTTCTCTTTCTCCTGCTGTTACTAAGATTAGTTCTATATAATACTATTAATCAATTTTGCTCTCTGTTTTGTGACTTGCTCTTGATGTTATTTCAGCTAATTAATGTTATTTTTAGAAATGTGATCCTCTTTTTGTATATATCTGTTATTGGGTACTATATTTTTTATTTGTCTTTTCATCTATGATGATTTGTCCATTTGCTTGTCTATTGTAATGTTTTTTGTTCAAATTTATGTGGAGCTTTTCTCCCCGGGCCTCTACTGAAAATGGAAATGTATCCAGCTAGACTAGCCCGGTCAACAAATGTAAAATAAATAAATAAATAAATAACTACCTTGAAATTAAGGAATATCAATGGATTATACGACTGGGAGCTGACCATCTCCCGGGTATTAATAATGTTGTTAGTATTAAGCCTATTCTTATTAGACTACAGCGCAATATGAAATGATTGATCGAATATTTAGATATTATATAAGGATTATGTTTTAATGTGTTTTAATGTTTATTTTATTTATTTATTTTTTATTTTATTTTACATTTGTTGACCGGGATAGTCCAGCTGGATATATGTCCATTTTCAGTGGAGGCCCAGGGAGAAAAGCTCCAAAGGTTATAACAAGTAAGGGGAATACAGAAAAAATGCATAGAAGATACACATATCAAAACAAAACAAATAATTGCAAAACGCAATTTATAATATCATACCCTAGTATAAAATAATACATAGTCATAACATTTTTTTTTTTTTTTTTTTTTTTTTTCATATTATATATGAGATAAGTTGTATTATGTCCAAGGGGATCAGTCAGGATGTGTTATAGTGAGAAGGAAATATTGAGGTAGAGGAAAGGAGGAAGAAAGGTTAATCAGGATTGGTACAGGAGCAAAGCCAGTGTTTATTAAGATGGAGTTTCAGTTGTTTTTTAAAGAGTGGAAGAGTGGACAAAGATGAGATATTAAGTGGAAGTTTGTTCCACATTTTGCCAACAGAGTTGGAAAAAAGACAATCTCCTGCAGCATTATTGGGTTTGGTACTATTAACTAGTAGTTTATTTGAAGATCGTAGTTGTTTCAGATTGTTGTAGGGAGTAAGGAGGTTAGAGAGTATTGGTGTTTTAGATGGTTGATATAGAATGTTGTGAGCTATTGAGAGCTGTTGATAAGTAAGTTTGTTAGGAAGTTCAAGCCAGTTTAGTTGTTTTAAGTTCAGACAGTGGTGAGTTCTAAACTGGGATCCTGTGGCAAATCGAGCAATATCATGGTAAGATGAAGCAAGTTTGTTAAGGTTACATTTAGAGAGGTTTGTGTAAATAGGGGAAGCATATAGAAGGGTAGAGAGGAGGTGAGATTGAGCTAAGGTGGTCCGGGCTTCGGGTGTTAGGAAGGATTTGATTCTATATAGGGATCCAATCTTTTTGTTAACTACTTTTATTGTGTTATTGATGTGAGAGTCAAAATTAAGATTATTGTCAATAGTAATTCCTAGTAGTTTTGTAGAAGAATCAGGAGTAATATGAGTGTTGTCAGTGGAAGTGATAGAGAAGTTTAGGGAAGTAGTTTTGCGGGTAGGTGCAAACAGTAGTAATTTGGTTTTTTTGGGGTTAAGTGTTTTGTGTTTTGATGCATTGCATTATGTTGTTTCTATGTTATTTTAATATTTCATGATTTTTGTCACATGATTCTGGCTGCGGTCATGTGTCATTGGGCTTGTATATAAGCAGTTGCTTTTTTGTATGTCTGTATTCAGTATTGAGAAAGGGTTCTTCCCGAAAGCTTTGTGTTTTTATAAAGTTTCTTTATCCAACATCTTTTGTGTTTTTTGGAGTATTTTCAGCTCTCTACATTTTTTCTTTTCATATAGTCCAAGGAGGTACATCGCAGGTCATTCACACCAACATGGACAATGACAGAGTCATATTTGTACTTGTTGTGGAGTGACCTGAGTATGTGCATTATGTGGCGGTTCCTGGCACCTGTCAGGCAGCTGACAGTAACTTTCTCCTTGTTTAGCCTGGTGAGTGGAACATCAGTATGGCTGACTACAGAGTCACCTATGACTAGAGTGTTGGGTACGTTTTTATGCCTTATGGGCTGTGGTTGAGTGGCACACTGAGTTTGTGGGCTTTGTGTCATTTGGGTTGTGTTGGGGGGTGGAGGTTGCTTGGGTTTCTGCTTTGGAGGTCTCTGCTGCTTGAGCAGATTTTTATTGAGAACCTCCCTGAATGTAGGTGTGTGTTTTGTGTTTCTATGTGTCTATTTTGTTGGTGTAGGTTTTGAGGTACTATGTGATGAGTGTGGTGCGGTGCAAGTGATTACCTTCTCCACTTGACTGTCTAGTCCAGTCTTCGGTGAAGAGAGCTTTGCTTCCAGTTTGGCTATATAAGTGCATCTCTCACAGGTTGTAGTGTTGGGTGGTAGGAGGAGAGGGTTGTCTGTGTACATGAGGCAATTGCTGCATTGCCCCAAGATGCCCAAATTCATCAGGTAGACAGGAGTAAACACCGGGAGCTGACCCTTAGACATGCCTGGATAGGTGCTTATTTATTAAGTACTAAAAACTGTTTTCCTCTAGACAAGTGAGGAAAGTTGAGTGCTGTAGTAATTTGCAGCTTATTTAGTGCTTACAATGAGTTCTGAACAAGTGCTGAGCTCAAAGAAACAGATTTGAGTGTTAAAACTAAAAAACTGGCTAGTTTTAAGGGAACATTTAAACAGCAGACTTTATTCATAGGTTCATAGGTTCATACTAGGCTATCTGCCCTAGGGCATTTATAAGCCTAGCCAGAGTGTGTTTGGCTTCCGCCACCCATTTTAAATTAATTTTGCTATGCCCTTTTTCGAGGTTAGTATACTGTGCCTCTGTCTAACAGTGACACAGAAGTGATACCTGGGGTAAACCTACGATCTCCCATCCACTCATCAAGATTCCTCTTGAAGAGAGTCAATGAGGGACTCTGCCTAACCTGGACTGGGATTTTATTCCAGAGTGAAGGGAGCCTCTGGGTTATGAATCCGTCCCTCCAGCATGTCCTATTTATTTCAGTGCTGAGGTTCAGTTCTCTCGAGCGCGTAGCTCGATGGGATTTGGATTTTCTGAGGTGCAGCATGTCCATTAATTCTGGGTTGGACATGGCTTTATACGTCAGGCACAGATCGCCTCTGAGCAGGCGGTATGCCACTGTGCAGAGCTGGAGTTTCTTTAACCGGGCAGCATATGGCATCTGTTTGAGCCCTTTGATCCTCTTGGTGAGGTACTTTTGAGGTCTTTCCAGTTGCTGCAGGTGTCTGGTAAGGTACATCCCAAAAGGGGCATTGTACTCAATTATGGGCCTGATGAGGGATGAGTAAAGAGGCACGATGACCTCCCCTGATCTAGATGTGAATCCCTTCATGATTAGGTGGGCTATATAAAATGTTTTTCTAACCACTTTGGCCACGTGTTTGTCAAATGAGAGACTGCTATCAACTTGGGTCCCCAGGTCCCTAATTACTTCTTCTGTACTTAATGGATTACCACCATTGTGGTAATTTGTGGGCACTTTGTTTTTGCCAAAGGGGATGACTATACACTTTTTTGCATTTAGCTTGAGGCCATGGCTCTGGCACCAGTTGTCTGTTTCTATGAGGCCCTTTTGGAGGATGCTTGTGTCGGCTGGAGAGTCGATTATGGTGCCCAGTTTGCAGTCATCTGCGAACTTGGTCAGCCACAGTCTTTCCATGTTGGCCTGTACCTCGGAGAAATATATACCGAACAAGAGAGGTCCCAGGACTGAGCCTTGTGGGATGCCACTTGTAACTGGTTTGGAGTCTGACATGGCTCCAGCAATTCTAACCATGTGGGTTCTGTCCTTGAGCCAGTTCGCAACCCATCTTGTGACACAGGGGTTTATATTTAAGCTGGTGAGCTTATCTATAATGCCCAAGTGGGGTATTGTATCGAAGGCTTTTGTGAGGTCCAGGTAGGCTGTGTGGACCACCTTCCCCTCGTCAATGGCCTTGGTGACTGTTTCAAAGAAATCGACCAGGTTTAAGAGGCAGGATCTGCCCTTAACAAAGCCGAACTGGGTAGGATCCAGTGTCTGTAGGTCCCCAATATCTTTATTTATGAGGTCCATGATGATCCTTTCCATAGCTTTGCAGACTAAGCTAGTCAGGCTTATGGGGCAATAGTTTCCAGGATCCGTTGAGGCACCACCTTTGTGGAGAGGGACCACTGTTGCTGTATGCCACTCTTTGGGTACATATCCTGTAGTAAGGCTGAGACTGAACAGTAGTTTTATGTTTGGGTTTAGCTCTTCTTGGAGTTCATGTAGGATCCAGAGCAGGACACCGTCTGGTCCCATTGATGCTGTGTTTTTTGCTTCGGAGAGGGCGGCTCTTACCTGAGCATCTGAGATGTCAGGGGGGCAGCACTCTGCTGGGATAGATATTTGCCCTTTGAGTGGGGTGGGGGGGGGAGAAGTTTGCGCTGAACCTGTCAGCTAGGATGTTGGCAATGTCTGTGGGTTTGGTGTATTTTTTGTCATTTTGGACTAATTCTGAGCATATCTGGGAATTCCTACCCAGGTTCCTAACATAACTAAAGAAAGCCTTGTGATTATCCTTAGTGTCCTGTGCAATTTTTCTCTCGAAGCTGGCCTTAGACGATTTTATGAGTGCCCATAGATTTTTGCTAATACTGGTCAGAGATGCCTTCCCTTTTTGGGATTTTGTTCTATCATGTAGTAGCTTCCTCCTTCCATTGTATAGTTTGTTTATGGCTGGGGTCCACCAGACAGGATGTCTGCCTTTGGAGGATTGAGTCTTGGTTTTATTTGGGATTGCATGATCCATGCATTCCTGAAGGTGTTCATAGAATGTGTTTATAAAGGATTCTGCAGTCTGGGCCGTATTTTCCACAGGCCGGGGCTGAAGGCTTCCACCTCAGTTTTGAGGAGTGTGAAATTTGCTTTAGAGAAGTTTTTCACTGTGCTTTTCTGGGCAGGGGGTGGGGTCGGGATGTGAATATCCAGTGAGATTAGTTTATGGTCTGATCTTACCAGTGAGGGATACACTTCTGGTCTGGAGCATAGAGTCCCCATGTTGGTGATGATCAGGTCCGTATGTTTTCCTCTTGTGGGAGTGGTAACAAGTTGTTCCATAGCATTTGAGTTTATAAATTCTAGGAACCTTTGGGCTAGGGTGTTGGAGCTAGAGTAATGCTCCCAGTCTATGTTTGGGTAGTTGAAGTCGCCCAATATAATGGTGTTTGGAGAGACCTTCATATTTTCCAGTGTTTTCAGGAAGGCCGAGTGGGGTTCCTGGGTTTGGGAGGGTGGTATGTAGCAGGCTATATACTGTAAGGCAGTTTTACCCACTGTTAGTTGCACATAGATAGTCTCTGATGCTTCGAGCTGTGCCACCAACCTGGAGGTGTGGGTATCTTTGACGAATATTAATACTCCCCCTCCTTTTGTGGTTCGGTCCAAGTTTTGGGGCTGAAAAGCATGGTATGAAGTATAACCTGGTAGTGCTGGGGTGCTCTCAGGAGCCTTGAACCAGGTTTCTGTTACCGCACAGATATCGATGTTCTCCATGCTAAGGAGAGTTTTGAGTGCGTGCATCTTGAGGTTTAGACTTCTGGCACTGAGTAGCATTACTTTTAGTTTCTTATCCCTTGTGATAACTATGGAGGTGGGTTTGTCTTTTGAGCCTTGCCTAAAAAAGGCACTATGGGGGCAGCAAGACCCTTTGCCAATATCCAAAAGCCCAGGGGTGACAGGTGCAAGCCGTCCCTAGCGAAGCATCATGGCTTGTCGAGCATGTCATCCCAGGCTGACAGGCATTGGATCCCCTTTGAATGACACCAATACTTAAGCCAAATGTTGAAATTGATCATCTTGTCTTCATATTGTGGCTTCATTCTTGGTGAGGGTAAGATGCTACTCAAGGTCAGGGACATACCGGCCTGGGCTACATGCTAAGAGAGCTCCTCTATGTCTCTTTTCATGTAGTCCAGGGAGGTATGTCTCAGGTCATTCACACCAGCATGGACAATGACTGAGTCATATTTGTACTTGCCTTGGAGTGACCTGAGTGCTTGTGTTATGTGGCGGATCCTAGCGCCCAACAGGCAGCTCACCATGACCTTCTCCTTGTTCAGCCTGGTAAGCGGGACGTCAGTGTGCCTGACGATAGAGTCACCTATTACAAGTGTATCAGGTGTGTTGTTTAGCCTTAAGGGCTGTGACTGTTCGGCACACTGGCTTTGTGAGCTATGTGTTGCACGTGTTTTGCTTTGGGGTAGCGGTTGCTTGGGTGTTTGCTTTGGAGGTCACTGCTGCTTAGGCAGATTTTTATTAAGAGCCTCCAAGTATGTTTTTGTGTGTTTATGTGTTTGGTTTGCTGTCGTGGTAGGTCTATGTGAGACTGGAATTGTAGTGAGTGTGGTTTCCTTCTCCTCCTGACTTGTTATGCCAGCACTGAGTTGAGAGAGCTTAGCCTCCAGTTTGGCTATATGGTTGCATCTTTCACATGTGTTGGAATTTGTTGGGAGGAGGAGAGGGTTGTCTGTGTACATGAGGCAGTTGTAACATTGCCTCAAGATTCCCAGATTCACCAGCTGGACTGGAGAGGAGATTGACAACTGACCTTTGGACATGCTAGAATAGTATTGGGAATTCCCTTATAATTGAAAAAAAGGCCAATGGGGAACAAGGTACTCAAGGGGAGTTTGTGAGGGTGTAGTGCTTTTAATTTTTAGTGCTGACTTAGTGAGCAAGTGCCAGGTAACTTAAATGCAATGTGTTACAGGTAACTTAAATGCAAAAACGACAAACAGTAACTTTCTTTCAAGTGAAACAAGGAAATAAGTACAGTAAGCAATGCAGATATCACTAGGGATCCACAGAAGCGCTGAAAAGCCACGTTTTAGGTGGAATTAGCGTTTCAGGGAAATAACAAGCAAACAAACAACAAGCATACAAACAAAGCTAGGTTCAGCAGGCCTGGATCTAGTCTATGAAGTGCTTAAACCAGAACTAATACACTTTTAGAATAACAGACACTGAGCCCTCAATCAGCAGTTCCCAACTTTGAAGGATGTAAGCTACCTGTCCTGCCACCACAGTGCAGGCCACAATCCTTCCTAATGTAAAACAACTGATCTGATGCCCAAGTGCTTAATCCAAAAGACTTTGAATGATAGCTACACTTTAATCAAGTTACTACCAAGCAGTAATAAATACAATTGAATACTTTTTAAAGAATGCCTGGATTAGTGCTCAAGTTATACAAACAAAGCTAGATTCAGCAGGCCTGGATCTAGTCTATGCTACAGCAAACAAGGTGTACCAATTTCAGTAAGAAGCAGTTCAAATATGCAGGCACTATAAGCCTTTAACCAGAAATTCCCAGCTCAGAAGGGCAGAGTCCAGCCTCTCCTCCCACAAGAGTGCAGACCACAAACCCTCTTAATGTAAAATAACTGGCCTGAAGCCCAAGTGCTTAAACCAGAATTAATACACTTTTAGAATAAACAGACACAGAGCCGGGAATAGTTTAACCCTAGCTGAGCGGCAATGCATGAAGTGTATTTTTTTTTCTTTTTTTTTCAGTTTGGCAGATTGTTGTGCATTGCCTTTAAGGTTACCAACAGAGCTGAACAATGTCTTTTGATTGTCCATAGCCTTGGATGCCATGATTACCTTAAATATGGCTTTGGTAAACTAAACTGGTACCCTGAGTTACTTAGTAAGTTTGATGAGGGAGTTCTTGCCTTGCTGGGCATTGCATTTCCTATATTTGGATATGCCTTTCTTCTTTTTGTTATACAACCTATTTCTACAGGGATTCCACTAGGGTGGCTTATTTTTTTGAGCTGGTCCTATGCTTATTTTGGGTACATACTGCTTCCTCTATGCAGCTGTATACATGGTTGTAGAGGGACTTTGTGAAAAAACATGCTGGAGAGATAGGTTCCTGACCCAGAGACTCCCCAGACTCTAGAATAGACTGCCCATACATGTCAAGCAGAGCGCCTCTTTGGCCCTCTTCAAAAGGAACCTTGATGACTGGATGGGAGAAAGGAAATCCACCCTGGGGATCATGTCAGTTGCCCTGCTAGACGGGTCCAGGGAAGTAAATAGTGTGGAAAGAAATAGCAA
>NW_025049011.1:0-35110 GCF_019279795.1 Protopterus annectens | reverse complement strand
GTGTGATTGTGTAATAACAGGATCAATTGTGGTGGTGGGTTTTGCTAAATTATTATGTTGAGGACCTAGTATATGTCACAATGTCCACATTACAAGGCCAACAGTTGTCAAACACACTGGAGGTTGGTGTAGACAATCCACAGCTCTAAATGTTTAGTGTCATGTGCAATGACTATGTGACAGTATGGATTAGTGAACAATATAGGCAACCCTTCTATTACTCAGAGACCACTCTCCACCCACGTATCATACACAAATAGACTTTGACTAGGCAACAACTACTATATCGGTAGTTCCCCTGCTTATTGCCTCACAGATAGTACCCACAGAATGACTGCAGTGGACTACATGCCTGTTGACCACAACAGTGCCACTGACATCAGAAAGTACTTTGATGTGTTACATCTCCTGACTGAGTGTGTGTTATTCAGCAAGTAAAAGGACATGGCACCCTGTTTCATCCCCTTAGTAGCCCAATCACTGTGCAGAGTGGTCATTTTGCCATGTTCCCCACTGGTTGCCTGCAACAACTGTAGAGTATGCAAATGTACCCCACAAAGGGAATACCATGCCTTATACACATGCTCTGTATGGACAGACACCACTAACTCCACTGAATAACCATATCATACTGTCAATGTAGATGCAATCACTACCTCAGTTACATAGCCAGGTCTCATCAAATGAGGTCAGGAATGCTACATCAGAAGATACCAATCTGTCCACACAACATGCCCCAGAGACCTCAAGCACACCTCTACACGTCAAAGAACATGCATGTGGGACATATGCACAACCCAGACACTGTCCATGTTATGGAATATAGATCACATACATGGGAAGCAGTGCACATCACAGGCCACCCACAATAGAAATCTGGATGAGTGGATGGGGAATACAATACACACCCCTGGTGACCACTCCAGTGACTATACTACTGAGCCAAACTGGAGACTATTGTCATGTGGCCTGATGCCAGGGTATTCCCTTGGGTTAGCCTTGTAGGGCCTTCAGGCCCATTCACCTATTACACACCTATGAAGCAATGAACCTATGGATCTCAGTACTGACAAATGTGTGTGTGTGTGTGTGTGTGTGTGTGTGTGTGTGTGTGTGTGTGTGTGTGTGTGTGTGTGTGTGTGTGTGTGTGTGTGTTTATGTGTATGTGTGAATATTAATCCCAGTGTGTTTGGTTTATGAATATCCATGTGGCTGTGGTTATTAGCAATTGGAGGTGTGCCCAAACCAGAATATGTACCATTCTTCATTCTACAACAGATGTTGTACATCAACATGTACTTATGTACAACCCTCAGCCCTATAATCTGTGAGGCATATGCAGTCACTGCGTTACAGACCGGGGATTACTGTTTACATGCTGTACCCTGCCTATGACATGGTGAATGTATCACCACATTGCCATACCCTGTGGCCTTGCTTCAGGGCCACTTCCTGGTGGCACACAGATGCCTATAATGGAAATGGGGATACAGCATGTGAGAACACATTCACTCAGCACTTCACTTGTGGGGGGAGAGAGGGGTAAAGCTGGCACTGAATCTGTTGCCAAGACTGTGGCCAATATCTGTTGTCTCAGGATAGTATTAGCTTTGTACAGTAACTTGCAGCACTTGTGTTTAATGCTGTGGAGTTTCTTGATGTAACTATCAAAGGCTGTTGTGACTGTCGTCAGTGTCTGCTGCATCTCTGCTGTCATAGATGCCTGTTAGGGATTCCATGCAGGATCCAAAGTTGTGTTTGAGGCTAATAAGGGACTTCAACAGTCATGGGACACCACCTTTCCCTGTAACAGTGTCCTCCTTCTGATGTAAACTTTAGTAATGGCAGGGGACCATCACATTCTCTCCCAGTGTTTGGAGGACAGTGTTTGGGTTCTGTTGTCTCTGGCTAGTACCGTGCATTCATGTACCTGTGTTGGTACAGTGCCTATGTGTATGATTCCACAGTCATGCAGCTTCTTCCCATTGCCATGGGTGCAGTGAAGACATCCACCCCTGTTTTCATGGCTGCAAAGTCAGCTTTGGAGAGATTTTGCCAGGTGATTATTTTTGTGGGGAGTGTGGCTGACATGTTGAGTTCCATGTTGATTACAGCTTGTGTGAATCTCACCATGCAGGGATTGACATCTGGACATGAATAACGGTCCCATATTTAAGTGGTCAACACAGGTCAAGTTTGTTGCATCCTCTACCAGGGTTCAGTATGAGCTGGTCTAGGGCAATGGAAATGATGAATCCCAGAAGTGTTGGACCACTGTACTGGCACTTGGCTACATTCCCCAGGTGATGGAGGGGTAGTTGAAGACTCATACTAAGTCAGTGCTGCACTGGACCACCAGAGATGGCAGGGTGTTGAGGAATGTGCATTGATAGTCTAGGGACTTAGATATGCATCCATAGCAGACTATGGTCTGGATTGCTCTATTACCCCAAGGCAGTTATACTGGAAGCATCTTCAATGCATTATGATGGGATACTAGTCTGGAGGTGTTCCTATCCATAATGAATATGGAGACAACACCACCTGTGGAGGTGCGGTCCATGTTTGGGGGCTGGCAGCTGTGGAATGTGTCATAGCCTGATACTGCAGGTCTGCTGTCTGCTGCTGTGAACCACCTCTCCATTACAGCAGACATGTGTCCTCTACTCCAACAACTGCTATGAGTGACTGCATCCTGACAGTTAGATGTCCACTGTTGAGCAGCATGACCCTCAGACTGCATACGTGTGTAGCTGTTATGGTGGTAATAACATTAGGAACACTGCCTAATAAGGCACTATAGGGGTGGCAAGACACTTAACCAGTACCTGGCAACCCAGCAGTGACAGATGTAGGACATCCATGGCAAGTCATTGGGTTCTGTCAATCATGCCATCCCAAGCAGAGAGGTCCTTGATCCCCTGAGAATGACACATAACACGTAAGCTAATGTTGCAGTCAACCATCTGTTAATAGAACCGGAGCATCATTCTGGGTGACAGCAGTACACTACCCAGGACTGCTGTCACACCTGCCTGGGCTGCATATTCAGAGAGTTCAATCATTGTAGTCCAGGGAGGTGTGTCCCAAGTCATTCACACCCACATGGATATGGAGTGATACTTGTAGTTGTTGTGGAGTGACATGACTGCCTGTGTCATGTGTTAGATGCTGGCATGTGATTGATATTTGGCTGTTACCTGCTCCATATTCAGTTTAGTGTGTGGGATGTGTGCACCTCAGTATTGAGTTACCCATGATTACTGTATTGTGCAAGGTGGTTAGCCTTAGGTTGGGGGCACACTGTGTAGGTTAAATATGTGTCCCTTGGCATGTGCCATGTCGCGGTGTCTGAGTGGGTGTCTGCCTTGCTGGTCTGTGCTGTTTGTGTAGATGTCCATTGAGTGCCTCTGCGAGGGTGGGTGTGTGGCTTTTCAATGTATGTCATGGCTGTCAAAGTGGGTGTCATGGTGAGGTACATGTTCCACATGGTGTGGTGCAGGTGCTGATCTTATCCTCTTAACCTGCTAGTCCAGTCTTTGCTGTAGAGTGCATATGTCCACATTGGGTGATATATGGGTAACCCTCACAGGTCTGAGTATTTTGAGCTTAGAGTGGTGGGTTGTCTGTGTACATGCGACAGTTGCAATAGTGCCCCCAGAATGGACAAGTGCTGTAGGTTAATGGGTGAAAGCACAGATAACTGCCCTTCAAACATGCCAGGAGTGGTGGACATAACTAGTAAGTACTGGGGCAACATCTGTGATGAACAAGTACTGCTGATGGCTCACAGGTGTGCCACACTTCTTGATACAATAACCATGTGAAGTGCCAAGCCATAATGCTAGTTGAAGTGCAAGACAGAAAGGACTAGCATGATGTGCGAGTGGAACAGAAGGCAGACTGTCTGCCACATGTAATACTTTACCACAGCTGTGCAGTTATCAGCAGCTTTGGCTATGTGAAAGTTCAGTAAGCTCTGTAGCATGCGGTAACTGTGTAACACTATAATAAACACACCTAGATAGGCATGAGTTCTCATCCCAATGTCAGGTGCGTGTGTGTGTGTGTGTGTGTGTGTGTGTGTGTGTGTGTGTGTGTGTGTGTGTGTGTGTGTGTGTGTGAATCTGGCTCATACCATTTTTGACCTGTATACTACCCTTTACACTTCCCTTCACTCCATTTTAGTAGTCCTGTCAATGTCATCCACTTTAGAGGTACCTTTGGAAGAGGTGGAAATGTATAAGCTCTGTGGTGCATCTGATAACTGTGTAGTATTATAGTAGGAATACCTAGATAGGCAAGAGTTCTTATCTCAATATTGGCAAGTATGTGTCTGAATCATGTACTATCTGGCTCATGCCATTTTTGACCTGTATACTACCCTTTACACTTCTCTTCACTCCATTTTAGTAGACCAGTTGATGTCATCCACCTTAGAAGTACCTTTGGAAGAGGTGGAAATGTATAAGCTCTGTGGCATGTCTGATAACTGTGTAGCACTATAGTAAGACTACATAGATAAGCAGGAGTGTTAATCCTAATGTTGGTGTGCATGAAGATCATATCATGTGTGGCTTATACCATTTTGATGTGTATAGCATACACAGCTGGTGACCACTTCTCGCTGCCACTACTTTATATAGCGTGGTAACAGCATCTGCCTCACATGCAGCAGGTTAAACCATTGTACAGTCTTCTGTACAGATGTGTCTGGGATATCCATATGTTGGAAACCTATGCATTGTTGGAAGTGGTCTGTGTGCCATAACAATGCCCATGTATGTGATAGTATAGCCAAATAGGCCACAGTGAGTGTACTGACACACATGGCAGCATGAGGTATCATACCTGACTGAAACATCATGCTGATAGGATGTCTGCCACCTTCCCAGGTGGATAGCCTTAAAGGCTGCAACACATGAATCCAGATGGTTGGTTTTACAAGTGAACTGTACCTGTTATGGATGTTTGCCACCCTCACAGGTGGCCAGCCTTGTAGGTGCAATACATGAGTCCAGATGCTTGGTTTTATAGATGAACTGTACCTGTTATGGGTCCCATTAAAGGCTGGAAGAGGTGTGGACTGTCATATTGAGGTCCTAATTAGTATGTAACAGGAACACCTTGCATCTTAAGAGGGGTGTGTACACAATTTATAGCCACTGTATACCAGTAATGTGTCACGCATGACCTTACCTTTGGCCGTTTGTCCAGCAAAATTTGCTGGCCTCTGTCCAGATGTCTTGGCACTGACAAGTTGTGAGGTATGCTGCAGGAATGTTGAGTTCACATCTGATAGGCCCCAGTGGTGACCAGTGATCCAATACAGTTAACCCCAGCACAAGTGAACATGCACAACATGCAATATAGCTATTACATAAAGCAATATAGCTATTACTGATGGTTGTGTGCATGGTAAATTGCATGTGCTTCACAAGCTTGGGGTATTGGTCAGCCAACAACAGAACAATGTCATACTCACCAGCTTAGGTCTACTGACCCATATGCAGACCAGAGGGTCCTAGGTAGTTGTGAGAGAGAGTTATTGTTAGCAGACGCACATGTGGCCTTTGTACAGGATGGATGCAGCATGTTTGCACATCTACAGTACTAACTGCAATAATACACAATGTCCTGTCCTCACCATAGATGTGCACCTCTGTGCATTAGAAAAGCCCATCCACAACTGCAATCGGACCTGACACATGCATGTAGATACAATACAGATACTTGTATGTCTGATACATTAGTGTACTAATCCCCACTGGGCCCTTACCTGCACACTCCTCACAGGGGCGGCTCGTGGCATTGGGCTGCCGGACTGCAGCCCCCTCAAAATAAAAATTAGAAAAAAAATTATTTTTTGAAATTTCACGCATGCGCAGTAGTCCCGACTACTGTCGGTCTATGCACATGCTCATGGCAGTCCCCATAGGGGGACACAAGGAGACATCTCTGCACTTTTAAAGTGCACAGACTCGCTAGGATTATGGGTTGCGTCCAGACTGCAAGAGCAGCAGTCTTGTCGTGAAGGAGCTTTGGGATCTCATCGGGCTTTGCTTGTGATCTCGCGGGTCTTTTGAGTATTGCGCGGGAAGGATGTACATTAGCTGGATATATTCAGGTAAGTGTATGGTGCTTTTTATTTTTATTTTACAATGTTTATACTGGATTGTGTGTATGGTGCTTATGCTTTACAATGTTTATACTGGAGAGAGTGTGTGTGTGTGTAAATGCCCCAGGTGCTCATGGTGGTGTGGTAGGGAATACCTCAGGCTTGAACCCTGTACCTGTATGCAGGTGTTAAAGACTTGAGTTCCTACCCACCACCATTTGTAAAAAAAATTGCAGATTTCTGCCTCATATTCGATCTGATCTGTTCCTCATAATATCTGTGGTTTGTAAATGTTGCAATGCTTGATATTTGATGGTGTAGTAGTAGCATTGTTGCCTCACAGCTGCAGGTTCTTGCGTTTAATTCTTGGCTGGGGTTCCTTCTTTGTGGGGTCTGTATCTTCTCCCTGTGTTTGTGTGGGTTTGCTTTTGTGTCCTCCCATGTTACAAAGACATGTCTGCATTATTTCTTCCTGGGCCTCTGCTGAAAATTGTTTATTTGTTCCAAGTCAGACTGTCCTGATTAAAAAATGTTAAATAAAATTGACAGGCATTTGAATTTCAGACTTAAGGGTTTCTGAATGTTTAATTCCTTGCATATTTGATGGTGCAGTGGTAGTATTGTTGCCTCACAGCTATAGGTTTTCTGGTTTGATTCTTGGTTGGGGTGGCTTCTGTGTGGAGTCTGCATCTCCTCCCTGTGTTTGTGTGGATTTGCTCTGGTGCCCTGCCATTTTACAAAGACGTGTCTGCAGTATTAATCCCTCGTCTCTGCTGAAAATTGGTTTTGTTCTGTCCGCAGTAAAATTGACAGGCATTTGAATTTCAGACTTCAGGTTTCTGAATGTTTAATTCCTTGCATAATTGATGGTGCAGTGGTAGTATTGTTGCCTCACAACTACAGGTTTTCTGGTTTGATTCTTGGTTGGGGTGGCTTCTGTGTGGAGTCTGCATCTCCTTCCTGTGTTTGTGTGGATTTGCTCTGGTGCCCTGCCATTTTACAAAGACGTGTCTGCAGTTTTAATCCCTGCTGAAAATTGGTTTTGTTCTGTCCGCAGTAAAATTGACAGGCATTTGAATTTCAGACTTTAGGTTTCTGAATGTTTAACTCCTTGCATAATTGATGGTGCAGTGGTAGTATTGTTGCATCACAGCTATAGGTTTTCTGGTTTGATTCTTGGTTGGGGTGGCTTCTGTGTGGAGTCTGCATCTCCTCCCTCTGTTTGTGTGGATTTGCTCTGGTGCCCTGCCATTTTACAAAGACGTGTCTGCAGTTTTAATCCCTGCGTCTCTGCTGAAAATTGTTTTTGTTCTGTCCGCAGTAAAATTGACAGGCATTTGAATTTCAGATTTCAGGTTTCTGAATGTTTAACTCCTTGCATAATTGATGATGCAGTGGTAGTATTGTTGCCTCACAGCTATAGGTTTTCTTGTTTGATTCTTGGTTGGGGTGGCTTTTGTGTGGAGTCTGCATCTCCTCCCTGTGTTTGTGTGGATTTGCTCTGGTACCCTGCCATTTTACAAAGACGTGCCTGCAGTTTTAATCCCTGCGTCTCTGCTGAAAATAGTTTTTGTTCTGTCCGCAGTAAAATTGACAGGCATTTGAATTTCAGACTTCAGGTTTCTGAATGTTTAATTCCTTGCATAATTGATGGTGCAGTGGTAGTATTGTTGTCTCACAGCTATAGGTTTTCTGGTTTGATTCTTGGTTGGGGTGGCTTCTGTGTGGAGTCTGCATCTCCTCCCTGTGTTTGTGTGGATTTGCTCTGGTGCCCTGCCATTTTACAAAGACGTGTCTGCAGTTTTAATCCCTGCGTCTCTGCTGAAAATTGTTTTTGTTCTGTCCGCAGTAAAATTGACAGGCATTTGAATTTCAGACTTCAGGTTTCTGAACGTTTAATTCCTTGCATAATTGATGATGCAGTGGTAGTATTGTTGTCTCACAGCTATAGGTTTTCTGGTTTGATTCTTGGTTGGGGTGGCTACTGTGTGGAGTCTGCATCTCCTCCCTGTGTTGTGTGGATTTGCTCTGGTGCCCTGCCATTTTACAAAGACGTGTCTGCAGTTTTAATCCCTGCGTCTCTGCTGAAAATAGTTTTTGTTCTGTCCGCAGTAAAATTGACAGGCATTTGAATTTCAGACTTCAGGTTTCTGAATGTTTAATTCCTTGCATAATTGATGGTGCAGTGGTAGTATTGTTGTCTCACAGCTATAGGTTTTCTGGGTTGGGGTGGCTTCTGTGTGGAATCTGCATCTCCTCCCTGTGTTTGTGTGGATTTGCTCTGGTCCCCTGCCATTTTACAAAGATGTGTCTGCAGTTTTAATCCCTGCATCTCTACTGAAAATTGTTTTTGTTCTGTCCGCAGTAAAATTGACAGGCATTTGAATTTCAGACTTCAGGTTTCTGAATGTCTAATTCTTTGCATAATTGATGGTGCAGTGGTAGTATTGTTGCCTCACAGCTATAGGTTTTCTGGTTTGATTCTTGGTTGGGGTGGCTTCTGTCTGTATCTCCTCCCTGTATTTGTGTGGATTTGCTCTGGTGCCCTGCCATTTTACAAAGACGTGTCTGCAGTATTCATCCCTGCGTCTCTGCTGAAAATTGTTTTTGTTCTGTCCGCAGTAAAATTGACCGGCATTTGAATTTCAAACTTCATGTTCTTCAGAATACATAGTAGCACAACCTTTTTTTTAGCAATTTTCTAAGTTTATAAGATGAATATTGTAAATTTGTCCCTATTTTTGGGACTGTATTCCCCCATTATTGGCTTCGTCCAGGTTTTTGTGCTAAGGTTGACAGCTATGGCAAGAACTGAATTCACTGAATATGTTTGAGGGCTGTATTCCCTCATTACTGGGTTTGTCCAGGTGTTTTGTACTTAGAGGTTGACAGCTATGGTGAGAACTGAATTCACTAAATGATAGCCATTTAAGTTTCAGTCTTCCTCTCTTTTACAAAGCAGCTGATGTGGCATAGTGGTATGTTACTCTGACTGTTTTGCTCAGGGACCTTGGCAGTAAAATATATGGTGGCAACACAACATTTTATTCTAGCAACTTTCCAAGATTATACAAGCAATGTTTAATGTGTCCCTGTTTTTGGGCTTTTGACCCCCCCCCAATACATTTTGGCTTTTTCCAGTTTTCTTGAGCTGCGAAGTTGAGATGCAGTTGAGTATTGAGTAGATTTTACAAGGAGCTGGGAGCTGCAGGGGAATAGAAGTTTAGTGCTTTGCCTAGTTAATGCTATAGCACAACAGGTTGTGTACTTGCTTTTGATGCAGAAGGCTGTGGGTTCTACTCCCACAAGGGGTGGATGCTGCCGTACTGAGAATGTTCTCCTTGGTGAAGATACTAACTATGAGCGCGTTATCAGTTTGCCATCCATTTCCTCTTGCAATATTATTACTAGCTTATCATTTTTTTAATGTAATATAGGCAATTTATTCCTAAGGGGCAACAAACACTTTATTTTTTGATGAAACCATGAAATATAAAGGTGATTGCTAGCAGCAACTGCTTCATTAGTTACAGATTTCTTTAATGTTGAATTATTTAGATGACTTACTTCAGAGATTGTGCATATTTACTGATAATGGACTGTAGAATTGTGCATATTTACTGATAAAGGTGGACTGTAGAATTGTGCATATTTACTGATAATGGTGGACTGTAGAATTGTGCATATTTACTAATAATGGTGGACTGTGGAATTGTGCATATTTACTAATAATGGTGGACTGTAGTATTGTGTATATTTACTAATAATGGTGGATTGTGGAAGTCTGAGTAGACTTTTTTATGATAAATGTTCTCAACTGGGCAGTTTTACCATTATGGGTGCATATGGTTTGTTTCATTGCTTACTGGAAAAAATGTTCAAAACAAATTTAAAACACCCTCTAACAAGTGCACTGTATTGTACAAGGAATATAATTTTAGTACAATGAGGAAGGTGTATCAAAGAGCACATGTATGTTTCATATGCAAGGGGCCTATGATTCGAAAACAGCCCAAAATTAATCTTTATCTGCCACTGGCAAAATGTATTTTCTTTGAATGTGGGTTTCAATGCTGTTTCAATGAATGTGAGTTTCAAGGGCAGAGAAGTTTTAATGCTAAGTTTTCATTGTGAGACTGCATTGCTTTGTTTAACAGATTACTTAGTGTTTGTGCTGTAAAATACAAAATAAAACTTTCAAATGAAGTCCAACTCATCATAGAAGTAAAGCAGTATGCGCATTAGTGTTTATGGTAAATGGAGTGAAATAGCCAAGTATAATGGTTCATTGGAATGGCTGCAGAGGCTCCATTCAACCATTATTTTGTCAGGGGGGGAAGGGCAGCAAACTCAGACAGGCCCAGCTGAACTATACCTCCCAACTGTCCAGATTTTCAAAGAATGAATAGATTTTTGCTTCTTATTTTTGGTTTGTTGTTCATAAAATTTGTAGTTTTAATTCCTAAATGATTTGCCAGAAGTTACTCAATAATAAGTTTCAGACTTCATAACCTTCAGAAAAATACATGTTAAAGTAAGAGCTGTTCTATCAACTGTCTCAATTTATACAAGAGCAATTTTTAGTACTGTTTATATGTGCCCCCAATATATTTGGCCTTGTTCAGATTTACTGCATTAACAGGTTGAGAGGTACATGCAAATAAATTGCTTTATAGAATTAAGCATAGCCAACCTCTCAACTGTCCCCAATTTTTGGCTCAAAATGTTGCTCTTCCCCCTAATAATCCCTCCACAAAATAGCAATTTTGGAAGAAAACATGGAGGGTTTAGAATTAAGAAATAACTGTAATAATCAAAGTTATAGATTACTTGAAATGCATGTTGATTCTTTTATATTTTGTCAGCTGCTCAAGGTAGCAGTACTAATATTAAAGTGTCCCTTCTTTGACAGGTAGCAGCTGTATTGTGTGTCTATTTTATATTTTTGCATCACATTTTTGGTCCATTTTTCATAAAATTGTGTTTTTTGGCAAATTAGTGACAAATCACTAAAGACTGAAGTTAGAAAATGACAGACATTTGAGTTTCAGATTTTATACCCTTCAGAAAATTCATACTAATGCAAGACCTATTCTATTATCTTTCTAAGTTTATTAGAGCAATATTTAAAAATTGTCCTTATTGTTGGGCCTTTGTCCCACTTCTGTGTATGGCTTTGTCCAGATTTCTTGCTCTTGAGGTTGAGATGTATGACAAATGTGTCAGGGCCATCACAGTCAGCCAGAGAGATTTCAAATTGTGACATGCTTGTTGCACCCCACTCCCCCATGTAGTGACTCTGGATGTGTCCAAGCAAGGCAAGGAGTAGTTGTATCTACCTTGGATGGGGAGGACACACTGCATAAGTACTACAGTGGCTTTTCATCTGTCCTTGATTTTGCAGAATGGTCTGGTTTCTGTCATATTTTTGTACTGTTGATTTATGCTTATTACTCAGATTTATGCTTATTACTCAAAGTGCCTGTTGCTCTGTGTTTTAAGTAGCAATGCTTTAATGACCATAAGGTAAGCTTGTCTGAGATCGTAAGATGCAAGTAAGCTTTAATAAGCATACTGTTAAAGAATTGCCAACATTGAAAGCCTTTCTGTTGTTGCCATGCAGAGAATACTTGACTAGATAATGTATAAGCCTTGGGTATTAAAGGACAGGATTCCATTATTTTAAAAAGCTCATTACACTTGTTGGAGACTTCCAGTCATCTCTACAGACTTTACCCGTAAACTAAACAGAATGCCAATCATGTGTGGTCCATAACCTGTACAGTAATCCTTTAAGCAATGTATCTTGAGCTTGTTTCTTGTTTGCTTTTCATTTTTTTACTTTTATCATGTTTTCCTCATGAAACAAGTTGTAAGGCAGCAGGTCTTTTTTGGATAAGAAACATTTTTACAAGTGGGGGCATCACATAGATTTCTACTTTTAGCATGTTACTTGGTACTTTAATAAAGCTGAATATATTATAATTAGGACTGCAGTGCAAGGAGAAGTGATTTGAGTTGAGTGCTTCTGGTTTTTCTTATACTTGATTTTGACTGGCATTCCAGTAATGTATTTAAAAAGTAATTTATTTTTTCATGCCTCACAACCTTTTGTTTCCATCTAGATATTAAGTAAGCTGTCATGCAGCCAATGCATTGAACTATTTTTATTCTTCTACACTTATTTTTGTCTTGATTGGACTTTCATAATGATGGTTTGCCACCCAGGGCAGCGTATTTAATTAAAGTTAGTTTTTTGTGGTTTTGTGCATAGCTCCTCCCCTTTCTGGTTGACCACACCCCCTCCCCATTGACCCCACCCATCCAGCTGTCTCCTGCAGCCTCCCTGTGATTTGAAGTCACCAGCCGCCACTGACTCCTCATCCAGGATGTGTGTGTGTGTGTGTGTGTGTGTGTGTGTGTGTGTGTGTGTGTGTGTGTGTGTGTGCAGCCCACCTCCACAATGCTTCCTTCAGTGTCATGGCTTGTGCATTCAGCATGTGGCCCATGTGTGGTGAGGAGCTCCTTGGTGGGTGTCAGTGAGGGCTGGATGGCTGGGCCCCCACCTTTTGCTAGCCCATCCCTTGCTACACAGCAGCCCATTGATGGGCATGGCATTTGAGGTCAGTGGCCCAATGATGCACATGCTCATAAGTTCTGCTGTGCAGGCCGGCATCATTTACCCTGTGGACCACACTGTTCCACAGGTCAGCCCTCTCCCGCACATCTTCTGCTCACCGTCAAAATGACAGGGCATAATGTCCAACCACATATTGGGTGATGATGTCTGTTTCCCCAACAGAGAATGCTGGTAGGCTAGCACTCTGCATGTTATCTGGAATACATAAACAGGGAAAAGATCACAGGACCTCCTACATGTTTCCCCAGCAGACAATGCTGGTAGGCGAGCACTCTGCATGTTACCTGGAATACATAAACAGGAAAAAGATAACAGGAACTCATACAGTTGACAAAATGTACATCAACAGTGGATATTACTTGCAAATAATCCACACTACACCGAAACCCTCCAAGCTATCATGACTATAGCAGATTTTATTACACTCCTGTCCCTGAACTATCTTATTCCCCCCATGTTGGACACTTGATTGCATAATCCTCTAACCTCCATTCATTTCTGTGTAGAGAGTTGACAGTGGGCATCTTCCATGTTGATGGTGTGTGGATGGTGGCAGGTCTGTGTTTGACTGAGGTGTGTGATGGGGCTCTGAGCACATCTCTGAGGTCATGTAGGAGGCAGACACACCTCTCAAATGTTATTATGCCCCATGGAGATATGCTGTTGTTGCCATCAGTAGGCAATATGTACATGCTTACCATTGCTGAATGGAGGAGTGTAGCTGATGTGCATATCTCTCTGTACAACTGGGGTGGACAGGGTGGCGATGTTCCCACCTAACTTGCCTATATCCATGGCCTTGTGTGTATGAGGTGTTCTTTACCACCAGTACAGGGTGAATTGTGTTGTTTCAACTGAGACTTACAACATATGTGGAGACACAGTTTCATTTGTCCTTGGTGGTGTGGATATGTCCAATTCATAGTCATAGTCACCCTTACAGTAAGTTACCTGTGAACTTACATGCTTGATCAGATATAGGTGGACTTGCTTCAAAGTTGTTGCCTGCACCTTTGTGTCCCTGTATGGCCAATGTAGCAACCTATTATGTGGTTTGTGTATTACTGCTGCCCACCAAAGGGGATTACTCTGCCTTGATATAGGCTGAATATACAGCTCAGGTAAGGCTGTGTCCATATAGCTACAGTGGATATGAAGAATACACACCACTTATACAATGCCTGGTATTTGTGCAGTTGGAACATGCCACCACAATAACTCATTTCATAACAATTCCCACCTGCAGTGTGACCTATAGCCTGTACAATTCAATTGAAAACATAACAATCAGGTCTGTGAAAAGATATGGATAATAGTCAGTACAGTAAGCAAGTTGAATGAGTGTGCTCACCCTTAAACTGATGTGTTGTGTATGCACCTCTTGAGATGGTTACAACATCCAACTGTCTTGGTCTGGACTCTAACATCATGGCACATCTTCACTTGGCAATAGTTGGTGACCTTCGTAGAAACACCTTTGATTGTATTTTGATGGAATTGTACAAGTTACGGGTCACATAAATATGAGAAACATTATGAAATTATCCTCTGTGGTCTGATTGTCATAGGGCACACATATCTGGTATTGTAACAGGGGTGTGTACACTTGTGATATCCACTGTATATAGCTATGGATATAGCTGGTAGTGCTAGGCATGGACAGAGGGTCATAACACAGGTGAACACTTCTCTGATTAATAGCTGAATATCATGTCTACTCTAGTACCCATATCAGTGTCAGGGCACTGCAACAACCAGTAGCTGTACACATTTCTGTCTGCTGTATGCACTGACACTAATATTACACATGTGCAGCATGCACAACCTATGCACCTGAATGCTTGAAACCCATGTGATTTATATTGTGCCTTCCAGCTGATCATAAGCATACATACATGTGCCCAGGGGATACCTGGTATACATTTCTGTTGTATGTTCGTATGGCACACTGTAGTTACAGTATTGCCGCTCAATCATACATCTCAACCTGTTACAGCAGTATGTCTGGACAATGGCACACATAAATGGGTGTCTAAGGGGACATCAGTATTGATACTGTATTAATATAGCTGCACCATACATTAGTACGTTGATTGCACAGTAGGGTTTGACATCACTGTGATAACCTGGAAGATGTCCAACAGTCATAAGTAGGCAATTATGTTACAGTGTCATTGCTCATAGACCTGCCAATGGTTTGGCTGATATAACACAGGTATATGTGTATTTGACTACAGATATCAGTCACAGATGTGTTTATTGTCCAGCAGAACACTGTACAGTTGAATGTTATTAATTCAGGATATCACATGCAGTTCAACACACATGTCTGCAACAGTACTTTACTATGCACATGCCTCTATAAGTCTCTTAGCTTTACAAGGCAAACATGTGTCATACTCATAATCACAGGTAACATGGATATGGAAAGCATCCCATTAACTGGCCTAGCAGTGGCACAGTCACAACTGTTTGACAGACAACCCTGTGGTTGTCACATATGAGCTGTCCTTTTCCAGGGTGAGTTAGGCTCCTGAGCTGTGACCCTACCTTGCAACATCTCAGAGCATCACATCTGGACAAAGCCTAAAATTATGGAGGGATAAATAAGGGCAGACTTTAAATATTCCTTTTACAAACATAGGATATTCATAGAATGGTGCATTTAGCATTACGGTGAATATTCTTAAGGATGTGGAATCTTAAACTCAAGTGTTTGTCATTATCTGATGAATTCAACTCTCAGCTATTTGCCAGAAAAGTCCAGATCTCAGGAGGAACAGACAATAATACATGATGATAAAATGTGGACATTCTGTGAAGATCTATACAGTTGAGAGGTATGTCTGTGATATCTCCCACTGCAGAGAGAGAGACAGATGCTATGGCCATAGCAGCTGTTTAGCAGGACATTAGTACAACATGTCTTGTTGGGAAATATATTCCTCCAAATCATATTTCCATTATTACAGACCAAGTACTGCATTCAATTACTTGCTTACATGTTCCACTTACCTTTTTTCTTTCTTCTCTTTTCCACTTTATGTTTCATTTGTTATTTCTGTCTCTTTCTCTGTGCACTACAGAGATAGAGCTGGTTTGAATAGGTGACAGCATGGCTTTTGTAGGTGATGCTTATGACCAGGTGATGGCCTGTGCACCTATTGGGGTTCCCTACTTGCTAAATGCATGCAGAGCAGCTGTTTAGTTCTTCCAATAGCCAATGTCATGGCAACACACTCCTATAAATGAGTACTCCATGTGGGTGTTGGCCCTTTCCCTTACTTGTGAGGAAGACATCCTGGAGTTGTGTGAGCTATTACCTGTTACAACAAGACTTGTGGAGACAACCCAACTAAATGGTGGGGAAGGTTCAAGACTTAGGGGGAGAATGTAAGTATTGCTGTTATATGTTTGGAATACTGCTAGTTTAACAGGGTTCGTCTGCACATGCTACTTCTGCATGGGTTTCAGTCTGACAAAGTTCTGTCTCTGCATAGCTCTCAACTGTAGGGCCATCCACATAATGGCCGCAGGTTAGCCTGTATGTATGAGCTGTTCCAAAGACAGGTGTTGTCCTTGGCAAATCAGTAGCATACTCTGGTGATTGCATTATGTAGATGGTAACATCCATTTGTTTTTCTGACTTTATGTCCCTCAGAAAATATATGTTACAACAGACCCTGTAACACCAGCAACTTTCTCAGCGTATAACAGCAATATTTCATGTATGGCCATGTATTTGGGCTTCTGTCCACCAATTATGTCAGGCTTTGTCCAGATGTCATACAGTAGTAGGTGGATAGGTATACTAGTCTATCATTATTTAGTGTTGTAATTCCTGCTGAGGGGAATGGCTGGGAAGCATAATTCTGTAGATGGTCTTGTAATATATTTTATGTGGGGGACAGTAACACATGTTTTAAAACTAGGCTGTTAGAACATGTCAGACATATTACTGATAAGAAATATGTCAGTTCTATAGCTGTACATTTGAATAAATTTCACCAAGGGGACAGTAGTGGGTCTCAAGGTACTGTTTCTGAAAATGTCTGTTCCTTAGTGTGATGAAACATTCATAAAAGGACAATTGTTATGTATACTCAGTGTATTAATATTAACTGTGATACTTTATCTCATATTGGGTTAAATGACAAGTGTAATTGGAGGCTGTGTGTTCAATAATGTAATTAGGTGCTAATTGCTTCTTGTGATTAGGGCATGTATTTCTGGCAGTGTTTACACCTTGAAGGCTTCAGCCAAAACATCAGAGTGTAATAAACATTTGTGAATTACTGGCTGGTTGTATTTTGCTTTGCTATGTTCAGACATTTTATTTGCTTTGCTAAGAGGTTGTTGTATGTCTGCCCATTGTGTATAGGTTCATAGGTTCATAGGTAGATACTAGACTATTGGCCCTAGGGCTTATATAAGCCTAGCCAAATGGTACCCTGGCTTTTTCGCCACCCAAGAAAATTATTTGCCTGTGCCCCTGTCGAGCAGAGCCACAGACGTGATCCCTGGGGTGAATTTCCTATCTCCCATCCGATCATCAAGATTTTTCTTGAAGAGTGCTAATGAGGAGCTTTGTTTGATATAGCTAGGTAGTTTGTTCCAAAGTATGGGAAGTCTCTGGGACAGGATTCTATCCCTCCAGCATGTTCTGCTTAGTGTGGTGAGAAGGTTTAGGTCCCTAGAGCATGTAGCTTGGAGGGATTGGGATTTCTTTAAGTGGAGCATGTCTAACAGCTCTGGGTTTGACATAGTTTTGTATGTTAAGCAGAGATGCCTCTGTGTAGGTGATATGCAATGGAGTAAAGCTGAAGTTTTTTGAGATGGTCAATGCAGGGCATCTGTTTGAGGCCAGTAATCCTCTTTGTGAGGTATTTCTGCAGCTTTGTTGTAGATATCCTGTGAGGTACATACCAAAAGGGGCATTGTACTCTGTAATGGGTCTAATGAGTGATGAGTAGAGGGGAACAAGGACCTCTTTTTTCCTGGATGAGAAACCTTTTGTGATGAGGTGTGCCACATGGAAGGATGTCCTGACTACTGCGGCAATGTGATTATCAAAGGAGAGTCTACTGGCCACCTATGTCCCAAGGTCTCTTATCACACTTTCGGTGTTAACTAGACTACCACCTATGTGGTAGCTCATGGGTACAGAGTTTTCACCAGAGGGGATGACAATGCATTTTTTGGCATTGAGCTTGAGGCCATGGCTTTGACACCAGGCAGCTGTCTCAGTGAGACCCTTTTGTAGGATGTCCACATCATTAGGAGTTTTGATTATTGCTCCTAGTTTGCAGTCATCTGCGAACTTTGTTAGCCAAAGACCTTCTGTTTTAGTCTGTACTTCAAAGAAGTAGATACGAAACAGGAGAGGGCCCAGGACTGAACCCTGTGGTACTCCACTTGTCATTGACCTGAAGTTGGATTTAGAGTATGCTACTTTCACAGTGTGGGTTCTGTTGGTGAGCCAGTTGGCAACCCATCTTGTGACATAGGGATTTATACTCAGTTTAGTGAGTTTATCTATAGTTCCAGAGTGAGGGATGGTGTTGAAAGCCTTGGCAAGATCTAGATAGGCTGTGTGAACCACCTTACCCTCATCTACGGCTTTGGCGACTGCTTCAAAGAAGTCTATCAGGTTTAGGAGACATGATCTGCCTTTTACAAACCCGAACTGGGTAGGGTCCAGAGTTTGGAGATTACCAATGTCATTGTTTATAAGTTCCATGATGATGCATTCCATAGCCTTGCAGACCAGGCTTGTCAGGCTAATGGGGCAGAAATTCCCGGGGTCCATGGGGCTCCCCCTTTGTGGAGTGGGATAACTGTTGCTGTGCACCATTCAGTAGGCACAAAGCCTGAGGCGAGGCTATGACTGAACATGGTACTTAGGTGGGGTGCCAGTTTGTTCTGTAGTTCATGTAGAATGCAGCCTGATATGTTGTCAGATCCCATGGATGCTGTGTTCTTGGCTTTGGAGAGTGTGTTTTTTACCTGTCATGATTTTGTAGCAGTGTACTTTTCACTTATTTATTTGGACTGTGGGGGTGTGGTGGCAGAGTTGAGTGTCATGGCTGCTTTTGTATCTAACTGTGCATGTTGCCCCAGTTATCGGTGGTCTATCAGCGGCATATGTTTGTATGGGCATTTTGGGACATGTATGCATACATATCTATCTATCTATATATATATATATATATATATATATATATATATATATATATATATATATATATATATATATATATATATATATATATACATATATATATATATATATATATATATATATATATATATATATAAATATGTGTGTGTGTGTGTGTGTGTGTGTGTGTATATATATATATATATATATATATATATATATATATATAGATATATATATATATATATATATATATATATATATATATATATATATATATATATATATATATATATATATATGAAAGACCAAATGCTCAGACACACAAATTACCAAGACCAGAAACCTGATACTCCACATTACTGAAAGACCAGAAGTGTGAAATTCAAAATCCCTATGTTAAGGGATATTGAGTTAGTGCTTCTGGTGTTGTGATCCAGTAAATATCTGTGTGTAAGTATGTTTGTGAGGGGCTTTAGTGTGTGTTAGTGTGTGTTGTGACTGTGGTGTGTGTGTGTGAGGGACTGTAATGTGTGGGTGTGAGTTTGACTGGTGTGTGTGTTTGTGCGATTTCGGAGTTAGAATATTAAAGTAGGGGGGTATGGGGGGTGCAGGGGGGTATGTCCCCCTGCTTACCTATAGTGTAGGATTATTTGTTTGGGTTTGGGGGGAACACTGTGTGTATGTGCATGTGTGTATGTGTGTTGATTGTTTTTGATTTTGAATTTTACGCTTGTGGTCTGTCGGTCTTATAGTCTTTCGTGTATTTAGTCTTGGGATTACTGGCATCGGTCTTGTGGGTTTTTGGCCTTTTGTTGAGGATATATATATATATATATATATATATATATATATATATATATATATATATATATATATATATATGTATGGGTTCACTATAGAATCTTGAAATACAGAAATCCCAAATTTCAGTATTTTGAAATTCTATAGCCAAAAGTTTTAAATTGCGAAACCCCAGAAGCATGAAATTCAAAATCCCGAAGTTTTGAGATTTTGAAATAGTGCTTTGGGTGTTGTGGTGTGTGAATGGATAGGTGTAAGTTCAGGTAAGTATGTATGTGTAAGTGTGTTGGTTAGGGGCTTTAGTGTATCTTAGTGTGTGTTGTGGCTGTGATGTGTGTGTGCAAGGGGCTATGAAATGTGTGGGTGTGAGCTACCTTTGTGTGTGCGATTGTGCAATCTCGAAGTTAGTATATATACGTAGGGGGGGTGTAAACTGGCTGAAAAGAAGGGTATGTTTGAGAAAACATCCTTAAGCAATACAGCTGAGGTGGCTTACTGGTAAATTGCATAGGTTATGCTGTGCAGGCTTCTGGGTTCAAGACCTGCAAGGGCTATTTATTTTGTTGCTAGGCAGAACAAGGACTGTTGGATATAGAGTGGTTAAGGTGATTTTGAGCAGCTTTGAGTGTGTTTGTGTGGGTTTTCATGATGGTAAGCAGTGCTAATGTACTGTTAAATGAATAGACGCTTACATCATGTAGGCTTCGTTTACCAGTGCACAAATCTGCTTAGCATTTATATTTAAGCAATGCTTACACTTGCTAAGCATAGCTTAGCCCTGGTAACCAGTGATCACATTCCAGTTAGATAAAATAGCAGGGTAATGACATCTTTAATAAGTGTATTTAATTTTCTGTACATAACATGCTTCTATGTGCTGTCATTACAGTCGCAAGGGGTGTGACTATACTGCATGTGACCCCTGGGTATACATGGGTAATGCCATAATCTTTTCTCTTTGGATTTGTTTCATACATGGGTTGCACCCCAGGTTATATGCAGTTGCACTTGCATGTTACACCATATACAGTGCACTGGTTACAGAAATAGTTTAACACATATTGTATCATTACGTTAGTACTTTTAACAGTGCTTTTCAGGTAAGAGTAGATTGCAGATTGTAGTATTGGAGCCATACACCCTTGCATACAAAGCTATACTCTGAGTAATGAGTATCTTCTTCTTGGTGTTTGAGCTGTATGTTTATATGTATCTCTTATTGGATATTGATCTGATATGTTGATATTAACTGTAGACTGCTATATTTTTTTGGACATGTCATTGAGGACTGCTGTCATGTAGTAATGGCACATTTTTCAGTTTCAGACATGTATCTTTCAAAACATCCATCCTAATGCATAACCTGTTGGCTATCTACTTTCTGTCTTTTCTCTGTACAGATGTGCAGATGTCAGGTATTGCTACGGCCATACCACTATATAGATGCCCACAATGTGTTGTGCTGTGGGCCTGGACACTGCTGCTAGTTGTGACATATAGGACATTCCTTAATGTGGGCCTTGTCCCATTTCCTTGCCTCTGTGATTGACATTACAGAGGTGGTGGCCTACAGATTCACATACAGTGGGTGGCAATACATCACATAACAGGCCATGTGGAGACAGACAACCAACATGGGGGAGATATCCCCAGATTTGTGTACAGATTCTATTTCATCAGTGCTGTTATACACATGGTGGATTGATAGATTGTCAGGGTTTGTGTGGACATGCATTTAGTGTGTGACATCACAACTCACAGTGATATGTCTCCGACATACCTCTCCACTGGCACACTGTCCACAGACTGACCACATGTCTGCCTGTTATGTTTTGTGTGTTCACCAGACAGTTGGTGTCCTTTGTAAATCAGTTGTGGACTCTGTGTAATGCAATCAGTAAATTCTCACATCTATTGGCATTACCAATGTTATATTCCTCATAAAGGATGTTACAACAAACCCAGTGACATGTGCAACTGTCTTAATGTATGACAGCAGTATGTCCAGTCTATCCCCGTGTTTGGGCCTCTGTTCCCACCTAGTGATGTAGGGGTTGATGCCGAGCTTAGTGAGTGGGGAATGTTATCAAAGGCTTTGGCCAGATCAATGTAGGCTGTATGTGTCACCTTGCCTTCATCCACAGCTCAGGTGACTGATGCCAAGCAGCTGACCAGGTTGAATGAGCAGGTATGACCTACCTTTCACAAAGATAAACTGTGTGGGATCCTGAGTCTGCAGATTCACATATCCCTGTTTATAAGGTACATGATGATGCATTCCATAGCTTTGCATAACAGACTTATCAGGCAGTTAGGGCGGTATTTCCCAGGGTCTGTAATTACACCTCGTTTGTGGAGAGAGGTGACTGTAGCAGTGCACAATTCAGTAGGGACAAAGCCTGATGTGAGGTTGTGCTTGAACAGGGCACACAGGTAAGGTGCCAGGTCACACTGTAGTCCATATAGAACACAGCTAGGGATATTCTTAGGTCCCACAGAAGTTATATTTTTGGCTTTGGACAGTGGTGTTTTAACCAGTGCTGAAGTAATACTGAGTGCCTGGTGGTGTACTAGTATTGTGATTGCTCGTTTGTGGGGGTGAATAGTAATGTTTGCACACAAGATGCCAGCCAGTATATTGACATTATGTGTTGGCTCAGTCTGGGAGGTCCAGCAAAACAAACAACATTCTCAGTAGAAAAAACACTTTAATGTGAAGAGCAAAGCTTTCGGATAAAATCCTTTATCAATACTGAAAATACAAATGCAAATGCAGAGTATATATAGGTCTAAAAAAGTCATATGACCGGCAGCCAAGAAGTCACATGACCCAATCATTAAAACAAAACATGTAGAAATAAATAAATATGCAAAGCTAAAAAATGCAACAGCATAATGCATACATGAAAACAAAAAACATTTAAAAAAAATTTAAAAAAGGAAGAATGTATATTTTTAAAAAAAGCAAAGTTTTAACCTAAAAATCACATGTACAATCATATACATAAAGAGAAAATCTCATAGTCTGGATCTACTCATTCTAAGCAAAATAGGTTTAAGGCTGACAGTACTATTCAAACCAGGGGGTGAGTCACCCATCAATCTAATTATCCAGTTGTATTCTTTAATTTCTAATTTGTTATTGATATCACCACCTCTGGGTGAGGGTGAAACATGGTCTATAGCTTTAAATTTAAATGCATGCTGTTCACCAAAACATAGCCTGTGTTTATATAAAGCATTAGTGTCCACACTTCTTTGGATTTCAGACTTGTGTTCTGTGATCCTATCTTTAAGTTTACGCGTGGTTTTACCCACATAGAAAGAGTTGCATAATACACAGGTAGCAAGGTAAACCACGTGGGTGGTAACACAAGTAGCAGTTACATTGAACCTAAACAGCCTCTTACTGACTGGGTGTTCAAAGATACCTAAATGTTCATAATCAATGTCATCACAGCACGAGCAATTATAACATTTTCGTGTGCCCATAGTGCTGGATGAATGTGTTGTGATATTTGTAGGAAAATCTTTGTAACAGAGGACACTCTTGAGGGTTCTCATGTTACGATATGCAAAAAATGGGACATTGCCCAGCATTGCTTTTAACTCTTCAGATGCCATCAAGATTAGCCAATTCTTATGGATAATACGTTTAATACATAGTGTTTTTGTACTGAGCAGTAACATTATCTTACTTTCATCTCATTCTGGATGGACACATTGGGCAAGCCAACAGCTTGTGTTTCTATGGCGTCATTTAACATAACAGGGGCCACCCTCGACTTTCTTCCCTCTAACACATTTAGTTTCTCATTATTTAAGATGGTAGCATCATAACCACTATTAGTGAAATCAGCTATCATCTCATTCAACTGTTCGGAGAAGCTGAGATCTTCCGTGTTAAACCTACTGGCTCTATAAAATTGAGACCTGACAGTACCTCTGAAGACATGTGACACATGCATACTACTTGCATGAGTGTACCTTCCTGCACAGACTTCCTTTCTATGGAGGCTTGTTCTAAGTGTACCACCGTCAAGACTCAAGTTGATATCTAACAAATTGATAGTAGTTTCAGATGAACACATTTTGAACTTCAAAAAAAATGAGATTGAATTGATGTACAGCATAAAATCATTCAAATCCTGTAACGTGCCCCCCCCCCCCAAATCAAAAAACAGTCGTCCACAAATCGTTGAAAGAACTTTACATTATCTTTATATGGATTCAAACCACTAAATAAATGTTTCCTTTCCCACTGGTATAGAACTAGGTTGGCATAAGTATTGGCTACCGAAGTACCCATAGCCACACCTGTGAGCTGAAGATACAAGGATTCATTAAAAAGGAAAACATTATTTCTCAACACCACATCCATGAGAGTACATATTTTTTCAATTTTGTGGAAGTTGGGATCAGGACATGAGAGTAAGAATTCCCTCAACAAGTCCAGGCCAATATCAGTTGGGATGACAGTAAACAAAGATACTATGTCTAGAGTTACCAAAAGGTACCTTCTTAGATGTAGAGACGCCTTCTCTATGTTATACCATTGCTTAAGCTTCTGAACAAAATCAATGGTGTCACATAAGGTAGAGTCACATTGACTAAGATATGATTGAAGTTGATCATGCAAATAAACTGAATGCGGCTCTGTTACCCAACCAGCACCTGAAACAATTGGCCTCATTGGTGGATCAGTGAGGGATTTGTGGATCTTAGGGATGCCATATAACTGTGGGGTAGATGGGCACGGTACGGTCAAATAATTGAATAGATCTAAGTCTATGTCACCTTGGATCTGTAGGTCATAAATTACCATATTCACGTATGAAATACATTTCTTAACATCCAAAGGGGTGATTTCCTTAAATGCAGTGTCATCACTAAGTAAACTAGACATAGCCAAAAAATATTTGTCTCTATTCATAAGCACAACTGCACCCCCCTTATCAGCTTGCTTAATGACAATATTTATATTAGATTGCAAGTCTCTGTATGCTTGAAACTCTTCAAAGCTAAGGTTAAAACATTTTCTATCATTGTATTTCTTAATATTTATATCAAACATTTGTCTCATTTCTGCTTCACATACATCATGGAACGCTTTAACAACAGGTACATTGACAGGGATGTATGTACTAAGGCGTTTGCAGCCTTCAGTCAACATCTGTGTATTGCCAAATAACAGTTTTAGATTTAACAGTCTCGTGAACCTTTTCAGATCTGTCAGTGTCGAAACTAAATCATCTGCACATGTGGGGATGAAGTTCAAGCCCTTAGAGAGTAATGTATGCATTATGCTGTTGCATTTTTTAGCTTTGCATATTTATTTATTTCTACATGTTTTGTTTTAATGATTGGGTCATGTGACTTCTTGGCTGCCGGTCATATGACTTTTTTAGACCTATATATACTCTGCATTTGCATTTGTATTTTCAGTATTGATAAAGGATTTTATCCGAAAGCTTTGCTCTTCACATTAAAGTGTTTTTTCTACTGAGAACGTTGTTTGTTTTGTTGGACCTCTTGGCATTTGTGTTTGGACATTTTCTTCTGCCTTTTCAGAAGATTTGCTACTTTCAAGGTCTTTTTGTTGGCAGCCTTTTTGCTTTTCTATGGCAAACTCAATGACTTCCATTAAATCTCTGATTAACATTGAGGTTAATCCTCTGCTAACTGTTGTTGAAAATACCAGTAGCTTATCTATGGATGTACCTGCACCTGCTCAGGATGTAATTTTGGATTTTAACAAATCCTTGCAATTATTGGAGAGGAAAACAAGTTTGTTTAAGCGGCTGCAATGGCAGCGCTTTAGCTTCACTGCCTATATTAACAAAGGTATTGTTCCCAGAGGGCTGAGAATCCTGAAAATGCCCTCCTATGGGAACACTTACCCTGAGTTACTTAAGAAATGGCAACAGCTAAACATTAAACTAGGAATAGACTACATGCATCTGATGAATGATTTCTTCCAGACTATTGAAGATGATCTCAAGAAGGAGATTATGTCAATGGAGAATGACTTAGTTAATATGCCTGCATTTACAAGCCTATCTAGTAATTATGAGCGCATGGTGGAAAAAATGCAGTTACTTGATTCAAGGATGGAAGCTACCAAAAAGCGTAAGCTTCTCCGAGATGTAAATGATTTCACAAGAAGTAACATTTTCTCTTGGCCTAGAGACAACAGCCATAAATACAGAAAAACTCATGTAACTGTCCCTGTGCATGTTCGTGATGATGGCTTGGACTCCCTTGATGATTTTGGTTCGAGTAGTGTTCAGTTAACTCAGAATGACTCGGAATTCAAGTCAACTACCCACTTGGTACACGGAGCTGATGGTTCTGTCCACACTACGTCCTCAACATCAACAGGAGGCGTTGCTGGCTCCTCTGAGAGCCTCACAGACGGCAGACATGCTAGTGCTTCTACTGGGAATACATATGCATACAAAAAAACGCCGCAGATGCAGCAGACTAAAATAAACTTTTCCAATAAACGCTTCAGTCTGGATCATCCAGAAGCGGTTAGAGAGCGTGTAATTAACACAAGAGATTCGTCGAATACATGGAATGAAACACCAAATAGAATGAACAAAAGAAAACTGGATAGCCCTTTAGGCTCAGGCAAGATGAGCCGCAAGTTTACAGAGGTACGTTAAACTTGTCAGATTTAATTTTACACGAGACACACTATTCTGTTCTCTCTAAGGGCTTGAACTTCATCCCCACATGTGCAGATGATTTAGTTTCGACACTGACAGATCTGAAAAGGTTCACGAGACTGTTAAATCTAAAACTGTTATTTGGCAATACACAGATGTTGACTGAAGGCTGCAAACGCCTTAGTACATACATCCCTGTCAATGTACCTGTTGTTAAAGCGGTTCATGATGTATGTGAAGCAGAAATGAGACAAATGTTTGATATAAATATTAAGAAATACAATGATAGAAAATGTTTTAACCTTAGCTTTGAAGAGTTTCAAGCATACAGAGACTTGCAATCTAATATAAATATTGTCATTAAGCAAGCTGATAAGGGGGGGGTGCAGTTGTGCTTATGAATAAAGACAAATATTTTTTGGCTATGTCTAGTTTACTTAGTGATGACACTGCATTTAAGGAAATCACCCCTTTGGATGTTAAGAAATGTATTTCATACGTGAATATGGTAATTTATGACCTACAGATCCAAGGTGACATAGACTTAGATCTATTCAATTATTTGACCATACCGTGCCCAATTACCCCACAGTTATATGGCATCCCTAAGATCCACAAATCCCTCACTGATCCACCAATGAGGCCAATTGTTTCAGGTGCTGGTTGGGTAACAGAGCTGCTTTCAGTTTATTTGCATGATCAACTTCAACCATATCTTAGTCAATGTGACTCTATCTTATGTGACACCATTGATTTTGTTCAGAAGCTTAAGCAATGGTATAACATAGAGAAGGTGTCTCTACATCTAAGAAGGTACCTTTTGGTAACCCTAGACATAGTATCTTTGTTTACTGTCATCCCAACTGATATTGGCCTGGACTTGTTGAGGGAATTCTTACTCTCATGTCCTGATCCCAACTTCCACAAAATTGAAAAAATATGTACTCTCATGGATGTGGTGTTGACAGGGTTGCCACCTTCTAACAAGGGCAAAGTGGGACATGGGGGTGTGGTCAACAGGATAGGGGTGTGGCCAACATGACACTGGCCACACCCCCACCACAGCATCACCAGAGTTGTTAAAGGAGATGCAGTATTAGTTATGGATGCAACATTGTGACATTACAGCATACTGAAAACTCAAACCATTTAAATGAAGTGAACTATTACTGCATTACACACTAATCAGTTGTAACAATAAACTTTAAAGGAATTAAAAACACACTACTCATTAAACAGACACTTGTTTATTTAAGTAAAATTCATAAACCATCCATTACTATTCAGAATGAAAACTTAAAAAATCTACATACCACATACAAGCCAAGTATAAAATTAAGACTGTCAATTAAAGCTAAAGCAAAGAACACAAAACTACATACCCTAGTACAAATTAATGCTAAACAAAGAAAAACTCAAAATTACGTACAATAAATCACTTTTTTTTAAAAGTGTATTTTGAATTTGATTTTATGGCTTGAAGAAGGGCCCGATTTGAAATAATATTTGAGTAAAAGTCACAACATTTCATCCGGTAATTTACACTCATCATTAGTTCAGCTTTTAACAAGTCCACACTACATCGGTTTCGCACATCTGTCCATTTACCTTTCACCAGTGAAAAAACTCTTTCTGCAAATGCGTTTGAGGGTGGTATAGATAAAACTCTAGCAATTACTGGATAGAGTGTAGTCAGTTCAGGCCCTTCTTTGAAAAGCTTCAGCCACTTCTCTCCTGGGGTCAAGCTTGTGTTACATAACTGTTCGAGAGAGGGCCTAATTGCCAAGTAGTCCCTAAAAAGATAATCTTCATCTACATCCTGCAGACTCAGGGCAGTGGTCACATTCACCAAGTCACTGAAGGCAAAGGGCTCATTTAAAGATAATTTGGATAGTGTAAACAAGTAGTTGCTTTCAGTATAATCAAACCACTGCTCCAGGTATTTCACTGTTGTCTCCAAGAAAACAATAAAGTCTCTTTTCAGTTTGTTAGCAGAAGTGCTGTCTAATGTGCTCATAAGTGCCCTAAGTTTCCCTCCAAAGAAAGCACCTTCAGCTCTTGCCTGCAGTTTTTGCTTCAGAGAGACCATTACACAAAAAGTTTCCATGGCAGTAAGTGCTGATTTTTCTGATGTACTTATATGTTCATTAAAATCGACAAGAACAGCACAGAGAAAGTGCAGATAGTACTGGGGCAGTGTAGGCAATTCATTCTCACCATGCTCGTTACTCCTGAAAAGTCGACCATATCTGCCGGGGTCTCCTCTTCTCCCTGAGAGAGGAAATAGGACTGGAGCACTGGGAGATTTTTCACTACTCTTTCAATGGCTGGGAGTAGTGGCAGCCACCTTGTTGGCACATGTCTTAACAGACTCTCAAATTCCATGCCACAAAACTCAAAGAAGTCTTTCAAGTCTCTGGTCCTTGTGGCAGAACCAGAAAAGTGGCTGAAAAGTCTCATTACAAATGCTTCCACATCGTGATGGTAGTTGTGGTGCAGCTTTTTGGCTGCATTGTGAATGATATGGGCAGACAGTTAGCTTTCTGGAGTGATGGGCACTTTTGTTTTAATCTGGTATACACACCAGATTTCTTCCCATAGTTCACACTGGCATTATCAGCCCATAAGCTGAAATATGGTTCCAGGGCAAGGAATGCCTTTCCATAATGTTGGAAATTTGCTGTGAAATAGCCTGTGCCGATTCATTCGGCCAGGGTCTTCGTGAGAAGTCTAAAAGGCCATTCACCACCCCTTCTTCTTTAGAAAAATACCTCACAACAAGGGGAAATAATTTTATGTTCCCTTGTTGGAAGCATCTGATAAAATTGCAAATGAAGTACCTGGTTTTGAAGGTCATGCAGGAGGCATTCAATGAGTGTGGCCCCAAAACATTTTCAACTATGGCTTCAGCCTTGGTTCTGCCACAAGATAGTTTTCTTTGCAGTGTCTGAGTCACTGTACAACTGGCTGGCCAACTTTACTGCACAGTCCAAGCTGTTATATGAAATATTGTGCTTAACAGCATGGAAAACCTCAGAGGCTTCTGCTGCAATGATTCTAAGTTCTGGTCCCTCAAGGTTTGCATTCCTTGCCCACTTTGTCATCAGGTGAGTGGATTTAGCTTGAAGAATGGCAGTCTTATGTTGTTCAGTTGCCTCATGTCATGCGACATCATTTCTTCCACCGCGGGTCACTAGAAATTCTCTTGCAGTACCTGCAGAATGCTTTGACATCAGTGATCTCTCGATCCAGTCAAATTCTGTTTTCAAACATCCTGCCACTTACATTCTCTTGCTGCTGGTTGACTGTGTGAAGCTGCTGCTCTCTTCATGCTTGAATCTGTACGCTGATATGCAACATATTGACCAACACTGTTAGTAGGGTTCAGTAACATATTGCTGCACAGCACAAATGAACTGGCTTAATTGGCACACAAAAAACTGGCTCGAAAAACATTGGCATGCGAAAGAACTGGCTCGAAAAACATTGGCATGTGAAAGAACTGGCTCGAAAAACATTGGCATGCGAAAGAACTGGCTCGAAAAACATTGGCACACGAACTGTCTTGAAAAACATTGGCACGTGAAAGAACTGGCTCGAAAAACATTGGCACGTGAAAGAACTGGCTCGAAAAACATTGGCATGCGAAAGAACTGGCTCGAAAAACATTGGCATGCAAAAGAACTGGCTCGAAAATCATTGGCATGCGAAACTGGCTCGAAAAACATTGGCACACGAACTGTCTTGAAAAACATTGGCACATGAAAGAGCTGGCTTGAAAAACATTGGCATGTGAAAGAACTGGCTCGAAAAACATTGGCATGTGAAAGAACTGGCTCGAAAAACAATGGCATGCGAAACTGGCTCGAAAAACATTGGCACAGAACTGTCTTGAAAAACATTGGCACATGAAAGAGCTGGCTGAAAAACATTGGCATGTGAAAGAACTGGCTCGAAAAACATTGGCATGAGAAACTGGCTCCCGAAAAACATTGGCACCGCAGACTGTCTTGAAAAACATTGGCACATGAAAGAACTGGCGAAAAACATTGGCATCGAAAGAACTGGCTCGAAAACATTGGCATGTGAAAGAACTGGCTCGAAAAACATTGGCATCGCGAAATAGAGGAATGGAGCAAAAGAGTTTACAAACAGTTTGAAAAGGTCAAATAGTAAATGAGGTAATAGGGGCATTTTGGCCATTGAAGACTAACATTAACACAGCTTGTAGAAAATTAAATGCATTATTTTTACACTGAACATGCCCACCACACCCACAAGACAAAAAAAGTTAACCATATTCACTGAACCAAAAACAGTAAAATGAATGAGAATGCACAGTGGATACCATAGACCTAATTTAGCTTTTGACCACAGCAGTTAAGAAATGTATGGCACTAATTTACACAGCAATGATCTATTAATAAACATGCCCAACGGCAGCACTGGTCATAATCTGATTATAATGAAAAACAGTAAATAAGTATGTTGAAGACATCACTAAAACACAAAATAAAAACTTTGCTACTTAGGCGCCAAACTGCCCTGCCTTTTAACATGGTTTAGCACAATCTGAAATACATTGCATTAACTTCAGAGCATCCATCCACAAAAAAAAAAAAAAATAAATGGGAAAAGTCCAAACATTTTAACTTTTAAAAATACTTTGCAAAGAGAAGTAACAAACTACAATGTACAGCAGACTCCATGGGCCCTTTTACCTCAAAACATAGCAATTAATCCAGCACAGCAATGCAATAAACAGGCCCAAGTAAAGTAACACACACATATTCACATTACAAGCAAAACAGTACATTTTAACCTTATTAAAAATGCATAATAAATTAAATGCACCGGCTATTTACAAGTATAAATGAAACAATCTTGAAACAGCTTTGGCAAATTGGCAGCGATGTACCTACTAGAATAATAAATGAATTACATTAACTGTTAACATTCCCCCTCAAAAGGTAGACTTGTACCACAGACATGGACTTGCAGGAACAGGAAAAATTACCTAAACAGTATATCGTAACTTCCTGAAAACAGCATTATAGTGCATATTTCCATATTTCCATACAAAAAAAGTACAAACTATGCTCAAACAATTCCTATATGCATACAGACAATACCCAGAAAAAGCTACGACAATAGAAATGCATCACACTAAGTTTATATTTCACTGCCCCCCAACAGAAACAAACAACTTCTATACACAGTTCAGCCTTTTAAAAGTAATGCTTCCAAATCATACCCCCCAAGCATAATAACAATTACATATACATTCAGGTTTTATATCTTTAAAAACTACTACACAAAAATATCAAACTAACTACTACTGATTTAAATATTAAGTACTGCACCCACCATCTGCCTTTAAACATTAAAAAAAATTAAACCACAATATATTCCCCATTTTTAAACTAGTACAAAAGCCACAAAATAACCACTGCACAGATTTAAATACTACATACTACATCCCCATCTACCTCTAAACATTAAAAACTTAAATAAAGCACACTATTCCCATTTTAAATAACTAAAGCCACAAAATGCAATTATCTACTTACCACTCACAGTTATTGCTGGGCTGGCTGGCTCCCTTGCTGGCTTCTTTCCTGGCTGGCTCCCTTGCTGGCTGGGCTGGCTCCCTTGCTGGCTGGGCTGGCTCCCTTGCTGGCTGGGCTGGGCTGGGCTGGCTGGCTGGGCTGGCTCCCTTGCTGGCTGGGCTGGCTGGCTGGACTGGCTCCCTTGCTGGCTGGGCTGGGCTGGCTGGGCTGGCTCCCTTGCTGGCTGGGCTGGGCTGGCTGGGCTGGCTCCCTTGCTGGCTGGGCTGGCTTCAATGCTGGCTTCAGAGCTGGCTTCAATGCTGGCTTCAGGGCTGGCTTCAATGCTGGCTTCAGGGCTGGCTTCAATGCTGGCTTCAGGGCTGGCGAAAAAAATCAGATCTTTTGTCGCAGCTGCTATAGAGCTTAGTGCTCTGGCTGCGACCTTTATGGGCTCTTCACAAGAAGTTCCGCCCCCTACAATAGCTGCAGCCAATTACTGTGCTGCATTACCACCCGGACCTAGCAGAGAATCCTCTAACTGCAGGTCCGGGTGAGTGATTTAGGCTTTCCCGCATTGCCGTGGAAAAAACGGAAGTATTTTCGGCTTTTCTGCGGCAATTTTAAAATGCGAAGCGCTGCAAGCGCAAAGGGGAAAAAACGGGACTTTTAAAGTCCCACACTTGGTGAGCGCGGGAAGCGGGATGAGAGCACTCAAACCGTGAGTGTCCCGCTGACAACGGGATGGGTGGCAACCGTAGGTGTTGAGAAATAATGTTTTCCTTTTTAATGAATCCTTGTATCTTCAGCTCACAGGTGTGGCTATGGGTACTTCGGTAGCCAATACTTATGCCAACCTAGTTCTATACCAGTGGGAAAGGAAACATTTATTTAGTGGTTTGAATCCATATAAAGATAATGTAAAGTTCTTTCAACGATTTGTGGACGACTGTTTTTGGTTGAATTTGGGGCACGTTACAGGATTTGAATGATTTTATGCTGTACATCAATTCAATCTCATTTTTTTTGAAGTTCAAAATGTGTTCATCTGAAACTACTATCAATTTTTTAGATATCAACTTGAGTCTTGACGGTGGTACATAAAACAAGCCCAGCCTCCATAGAAAGGAAGTCTGTGCAGGAAGGTACACTCATGCAAGTAGTATGCATCACGCCACGTAATCTTTAGAGGGTACTATGTCAGGTCTCCAATTTATAGAGCCAGTAGGTTTAACGGGCAAGATCTCTAGCTTCTCAGAACAGTTGAATGAGCGATAGCTGATTTCACTAATAGTGGTTATGATGCTACCATCTTAAATAATGAGAAACTAAAATGTGTTAAGAGGGAAGAAAGTCGAGGGTGGCCCCTGTTATGTTAAATGACGCCATTAGAAACACAAGCTGTTGGCTTGCCCAATGTCCATCAGAATGAGATGAAAGTGAATCGTTACTTTGTTCAGTACAAAAACACCCTATGCATATTAAAACATATTATCCATAAGGAATTGGCTAATCTTGATGGCATCTGAAGAGTTAAAAAGCAATGCTGGGCAATGTCCCATTTTTGCATATCGTAACATGAGAACCCTCAAGAGTGTCCTCTGTTACAAAGATTTTCCTACAAATATCACAACACATTCATCCAGCACTATGGGCACCACCGAAAATGTTATAATTGCTCAAGTGCTGTGATGACATTGATGATGAACATTTAGGTATCTTTGAACACACCAGTCAGTAGAGGCTGTTTAGGTTCAATGTAACTGCTACTTGTGTTACCACCCACGTGGTTTACCTTACTACCTAATGTATTATGCAACTCTTTCTATGTGGGTAAAACCATAGCGTGAAACTTAAAGATAGGATCACAGAACACAAGTCTGAAATCCGAAGATGTGTGGACACTAATGCTTTATATAAACACAGGCTATGTTTTTGGTGAACAGCATGTATTTAAATTTAAAGCTATAGACCATGTTTCACCCTCACCCAGAGGTGGTGATATCAATAACAAATTAAATTAAAGAATACAACTGGATAATTAGATTGATGGGTGACTCACCCTGGTTTGAATTAAGTACTACATCAGGGTCTTAAACCTATTTTGGTTTAGAATGAGTAGATCATAGACTATGAGATTTTCTCTTCTTTTATGTATATGATTGTACATGTGATTTTTAGGTTAAAACTTGCTTTTTAAAAATATACATTCTTCCTTTTTTAAATTTTTTTAAATGTTTTTTGTTTTCATGTATGCATTATGCTGTTGCATTTTTTAGCTTTGCATATTTACTTATTTCTACATGTTTTCTTTTTAATGATTGGGTCATGTGACTTTGGCTGCCGGTCATATGACTTTTTAGACCTATATATACTCTGCATTTGCATTTGTATTTTGCGAGTATTGATAAAGGATTTTATCAAAGAAAGCTTTGGCTCTTCACATTAAAGTGGTTTTTCTACTGAGAACGTTGTTTGTTTTGCTGGACCTCTTGGCATTTGTGTTTGGACATTTTCAGTCTGGGAGGTACCATTGTCTAGCACTGTATATATATATATATATATATATATATATATATATACTATATATATATATATATATACACACACACACACACACACACACACACACACACACACACACACGCACATATATGGGAACCTATCAGTTCCAAAAAAGAACACTTACCTGATGACCAGATCAATGAGACCACATCACCGACAGAGCAAATCTCTGACAATGATAAGTATAAGTAGTGCGGAACGGGATGTATTCCTGTTTTTGCAATGTGATGTGATCTCGGAGTTGATATATTTAAGTAGGGGGGTTGTGGGGGTGTAGGGTTGCTTGCCCCCTGCTTAATATATGTTTCTTTTTGTTTTTTATTTTTATTGTGGAACCGGGAATGCATCCCATCTCTACGCGTGCACCTACTTCTACCATTGTTGTCGAGATGTGATCCTGTCGGCGATGTGGTCTTGTTGATTTGGTCATCAGGTAAGTGTTCTTTCATGGATCTGATATGGATCCACACACACACACATATATATATAAGGCCATGACCAACCCGGAATTAATGGACATGCTCCACCTCAAAAAATCCAATCCACCAGAACCACTAGAGCAAGTGACTTAAACCTTAGCACGGATATAAATAGGATGTGCTGAGG
>NW_025049010.1:0-33762 GCF_019279795.1 Protopterus annectens | reverse complement strand
ATATATATATATATATATATATATATATATATTTTTTTTTGTTCTCTCATCTGCAGAGGAGATAACTGCAAACTCTAAGGCACACCATTCAAGATTAACTCACCTCAGCGATGCATGTGGTAAGTATGAATCAAGTAAAAATTAAAGCCATAGTATTATATTCATTCCCTCAAGCAATAGCATCTTAAGCAGGTATACCTCATCATTCATCTGAAGCATGCATGCCTTCCCAAATAACTGTTGCTGCTTGCATTAGGCAATTAGAATACCGGCTTTACTGAGTGTGTGGGTTCAGTACCCAGAAGCAGCCTTTTTTAATTGATAATTGTTTATAAGATCTCAACAGCTGTCTGCCAGTAAGAATTACATTATGGTAATTGTGATCATAAAGTTAGAATGCATAATTCTAATTCATCATAGTGAAATAAAGACAGCTGTTTCTTATAATGCAGCAGAACGGCAGTTCTAAAACTCCAATAAACAAACAAAAAGAACGCCTTGGACCACGGTCTTCTCCTCTATAGTGTCAACACCAAAATCACAGAGCGCCAGTGATATTAACGCTTTTATTCACCAAGAAAAAATAAATACATGCGTTTTCATCCTACATACAGGACTTCATCAGACAACCATTTTTGACTCAAAAAACCATTTAAATAATCTCTAAGTCACCTGTTTAATTGTTAATCCAATGAAATACATCTCATTCAGTTTAAACTAACAAATCTCCCTTTGCATCTCATAAATATTAATGCCTACTCTCTGAAAGTGTCTTGTGCTAAACTTGATCATTCCACATCATTTATTTATATAAATAATTTAAATTAAAATACATATAATAAACATTCATGAATAATTTACTAATAAATTATTATAAAACATCTCATTAAAAATATCTTAAATAAATTAGTTTAAAAACTCAGGTATGTGAAGACTATGTATTTGTTTCCTGTGTGTGTGTATCAATAAAGATTTCCTTAAACCTATGTTTCGTGTATGTTCTACCCCCATCTGGTGTTCATTTTACAAAATTACATGTTTGAGTTTTTCAAATTTTATTAGCCTTTAATTTCAACAGAGAAGAAATTGATATAAAGTCATTCATTCCTGGTTTATTTCCTGCATCGAGGTTGACCTGCTACCAAAGCTCCCCACTTTCTAATATTTCTTCCCACAGGCCACCTCTAATGTCTGGTTTAACTTGATCCAGAACAAAAAATTCATATTTAAATTTAGTGCAGGAAATAGAATGCCTATACAATGCATTTGTGTTTTTCTTTTTTGTGATGTCATAAGAATGTTCATATATCCTTCTTTTCAGTTGTCTTTCTGTCTTCCCTACATAAAAAGACTGACAGGACTGACAGATAACAAGATACACGACCCCTCTACTATCACAGTTAAAAAAACCTTTACTGCCTAACCATCTCATTCTGCTTTCAATATATACTTCTCCCCTGTTTATAATGTACGAACATTGGTGGCACCTGCCACACTTGTATGTTCCTACTTTATTTCTATTCCCTTTGTTTTTACTATATCCGTTCCTTTCCATCAAATTTTTTAGGCTACAAGAGTTTCTATAATTTACTTTTGGTTCCATTTTAGTAATCTCTTCCATATCCGTTAAAGCGGAGAATTTATTCCATTCCCTGTTTAAAAATTCCTTTACTTTCCTATTGGAAGCGTTGTATTCTACTACTAAACTTCTTTTGTATGTTTGTTGTCCTATTTTGTTCTTGTTAACATCATTTTGATTCTCATTGTTAATCCCTCTCCCCAAAATTGGCTTAAATCTCTCCTGCCTTCCTTTTTCCACTTCATTCCTTATTTTACTAATAAATTCTGCAGGATAACCACGTTCCAAGAACATTTTTCTAGGACTTTACACTCTACTGAAATCGTAGTCCCAACTGGTCATTCTAGACCCCTGACAAATTGCCCCTTGACAATATTCTTTTACTATGCAGGTGGGCACTGTCATAGTGCAAATAGGAATTGACATAATGCCTCCTTTCTATGCACTTTAGTTTCATATTTTTCCATCTCTTTTGTATAACTCTATATCTAAATATTTTAGTGTTTCTAAACTAGTAGAGTATGTAAATCTCAAGAAGTTAGTAGTTCCACTAATATATTCAAAAAATTCTAAAAATTTGTCAAGCCCCTGTCCAAAGTAACACTATATCGCCCAAAAATCTGTGGTATGTTAACCAATATTGTTTGTATTCACTGTTAACTATATATTTTTTCTTCCCATTTTAATAAAACAATGTTGGCGTAAAGGCACATGCCCCCCTATAGCCACTCCAGATTTTTGTTGATAATACTCCCCTTGGAACATAATAAATTGAATTTCAACACATAATCCATAAGTGCTACACAAGCTATTTTGTCCTTTTGTTTTAATTTTTTGTCTTCAAAAATGCTCTTCGAACATTTCTATCCCTTCCTGGTAGGGATGCAACTAAATAAATCAATGACATCAATTGTCACTTAATAACATATCCTCCCTATAATGTTCAGGCTTTAATAGACTCAAAAAGTCCCAGGAGTCCTTTAATATAATTTCATTGTTGACCCAAATGTGTTTACACTTGTAGTCAACAAATTTAGCCATTGCTTCAGTTTTAGAGCCACCTGTCAAACTATTGGCCTTGGGGTCATCCTTGTTTTTATGGATTTTAGGTATCCCGAATATTGTAGCTATTCTGGGTTTATTCACTTCTAAATACTTGAAAATTTTCATGTCTATTACTTCCTCAGTGAGTAAATCCTCTAACAAGTTATCTATTCTTTTGTATGCTACATTTACCTCATTCAGGGATACTATAGTATAGATGCTCTCATTCCTCAAAATTGCTCATCTTTCCATCATATATCAATTTATCCATAATAACAATTCCCTCCCTTGTCAGGTTTCATAACCCTGACTGTATGCCACCACTTAATTCTTTTAGGACTCCCTTTCTTCTACAGTTAAATTTTCATTACACCATACTTTATTACTTTTGCTCCTCACCCCTTCTACTAAAATATTCTCAAAATTTTTTATTTGAGGTAAAAGGGGGGGGGGGATTATATGTCGATTTTCTAGTTAGTCCATCTCCTTTCATTCCTTGTTTTTCCATTCCTGCCCTTAAAGCCATTACTTCTAAATTAATTTTTCTTGTAAATAGCTTTATATCTAGGATAGTTCTTGTGGAGTCACCTTTTACCATGGGAATAAACTTCAACCCCTTACTCAATAAAGTAAAGTGTGGTATAGTCAGATTTATATTCCCAAAATTGTAAATGCTAAATTCATTGTAAGTATATTTAGTGTTGTCCCTATTTATTGCTTTATTTTCTATGCTTCTAATGGGAGTCAGGTTCTCTGAAGGGGGGGTAATGTCTGTTAAAATCTCCCCCTCCCCCTTCTCCCCCCCATTGCTGAAAATTTTCTCCCCTTTCTTGATAGTCAGTTTCATAAACTCTTCTTCCCACCAACGGGGGGAATTCTTGATCATATGTCTCTGTTTCCCATTCAAAATTGTTCCTATTCACATACCCTTCTTGTTTTTTAGCCAAAATATTTATTGTTTTTCCTCATAAACCCTTTTGTATTGTACCTTTTTCTATAGGCTTGAGTAACAAGGTCATTCTCATATTCAATAATGTCCCTTCTTAACTTCCCCATCTTTCGTTGTGTAATGTTCTCACATTTAGTGTCAATGTCCCTTCTAATGTTATAAAATCTATCCCTTTCTTCCTTTATATTAAAAATTAAATCAGACTTTATACTTTTGTCTAATTCTTCAATTTCATTCTGTAATTCACTTTGCTTACTTTCATTTTCTTCAATTATTGCTTTCAATATTTTAAGCCCACAATTGTTAAATATTTTCAACAAACATTTGTGGAAGTGGGACCCCACAGTAACATTGTTAGGGTATTTTTGTTTGTTTATTGGAGTTTTAGAACTGCCGTTCTGCAGCATTATTTGGTTTATGTGAAAGTGGACTATTGGCTTCTCTCTCTACATTAACTTGGTGTAAAAAATGAGTGGCGAAGGCCAGGAGGAAGCTGGACAGTCTAGGAGGCTTATCGGTCAGCTCACTGAGTTGATAGATCTGCTTACGCCTCTCTGTGTCAGCCTGGTGGCTAACAGGAAGTGTGTGACGGAGGAAGCAGATGGGGTTGACGAAAGAGAGCAACCGAAAGGGAAGAGAAAAAGGGAGCTGATTGGTAACCGTTATGGGACCGGCGACCTGGAAGACACCAATATTACTAACTTTAATCCTGCAGTCACACCGAGGATTTTGGGTGAGAAGTGAATGAAACGGAGAGAAGAAGTGGTTCTTTTAATGAACTTGGGGCCAAACCCAAAACGAGCGCTGTTTTTGTAGCGCATGAAGGTACTGTTTCAAGTAATACAAAAAGTAAAACTACTGAGGAATGGTTGAAAAAAGACTTTTTATTTAACAATGTTTCTGGTGAGAAACAAAATGACTTTAGTGTTAAAGATGGTAATTCATACAGAGTGAAAATGGACAAAATGTATGATTACATGATGAAATATAGGGTTTTTAGTATAGAAAATGCCTACCTAAGAGAGTGTTTGAAAAGGGAAATTGTTCCTAAAGGTTTGAGGGTGGTTAAATACCCTAACAATGTTACTGTGGGGTCCCACTTCCACAAATGTTTGTTGAAAATATTTAACAATTGTGGGCTTGAAATATTGAAAGCAATAATTGAAGAAAATGAAAGTAAGCAAAGTGAATTACAGAATGAAATTGAAGAATTAGACAAAAGTATAAAGTCTGATTTAATTTTTAATATAAAGGAAGAAAGGGATAGATTTTATAACATTAGAAGGGACATTGACACTAAATGTGAGAACATTACACAACAAAAGATGGGGAAGTTAAGAAGGGACATTATTGAATATGAGAACGACCTTTGTTACCCCAAGCCTATAGAAAAAAGGTACAATACAAAAGGTTTTATGAGGAAAAACAATAAATATTTTTCTAAAAAACAAGAAGGGTATGTGAATAGGAACAATTTTGAATGGGAAACAGAGACATATGATCAAGAATTCCCCCCGTTGGTGGGAAGAAGAGTTTATGAAACTGACTATCAAGAAAGGGGAGAAAATTTTCAGCAACGGGGGGGGGAGAAGGGGGAGGGGGAGATTTTAACAGACATTACCCCCCCTTCAGAGAACCTGACTCCCATTAGAAGCATAGAAAATAAAGCAATAAATAGGGACAACACTAAATATACTTACAATGAATTTAGCATTTACAATTTTGGGAATATAAATCTGACTATACCACACTTTACTTTATTGAGTAAGGGGTTGAAGTTTATTCCCATGGTAAAAGGTGACTCCACAAGAACTATCCTAGATATAAAGCTATTTACAAGAAAAATTAATTTAGAAGTAATGGCTTTAAGGGCAGGAATGGAAAAAACAAGGAATGAAAGGAGATGGACTAACTAGAAAATCGACATATAATCCCCCCCCCTTTACCTCAAATAAAAAATTTTGAGAATATTTTAGTAGAAGGGGTGAGGAGCAAAAGTAATAAAGTATGGTGTAATGAAAATTTAACTGTAGAAGAAAAGGGAGTCCTAAAAGAATTAAGTGGTGACGCCACAGTCAGGGTTATGAAACCTGACAAGGGAGGGGGAATTGTTATTATGGATAAATTGATATATGATGGAAAGATGAACGCAATTTTGAGGAATGAGAACATCTATACTATAGTATCCCTGAATGAGGTAAATGTAGCATACAAAAGAATAGATAACTTGTTAGAGGATTTACTCACTGAGGAAGTAATAGACATGAAAATTTTCAAGTATTTAGAAGTGAATAAACCCAGAATAGCTACAATATTCGGGATACCTAAAATCCATAAAAACAAGGATGACCCCCCCTAAGGCCAATAGTTTCGGCAGGTGGCTCTAAAACTGAAGCAATGGCTAAATTTGTTGACTACAAGTGTAAACACATTTGGGTCAACAATGAAATTATACTAAAGGACTCCTGGGACTTTTTGAGTCTATTAAAGCCTGAACATTATAGGGAGGATATGTTATTCGTGACAATTGATGTCATTGATTTATTTAGTTGCATCCCCTATCAGGAAGGGATAGAAATGAGCATTTTTGAAGACAAAAAATTAAAACAAAAGGACAAAATAGCTTGTGTAGCACTTATGGATTATGTGTTGAAATTCAATTTTATTATGTTCCAAGGGGAGTATTATCAACAAAAATCTGGAGTGGCTATGGGGGCGGCATGTGCCCCCACGTACGCCAACATTGTTTTATTAAAATGGGAAGAAAAATATATAGTTAACAGTGAATACAAACAATATTGGTTAACATACCACAGATTTTTGGACGATATAGTGTTACTTTGGACAGGGGGGCTTGACAAATTTTTAGAATTTTTTGAATATATTAGTGGAACTACTAACTTCTTGAGATTTACATACTCTACTAGTTTAGAAACACTAAAATATTTAGATATAGAGTTATACAAAAGAGATGGAAAATATGAAACTAAAGTGCATAGAAAGGAGACGTATGTCAATTCCTATTTGCACTACGACAGTGCCCACCCCCTGCATAGTAAAAAGAATATTTTCAAGGGGCAATTTGTCAGGGGGTCTAGAATGACCAGTTGGGACTACGATTTCGAAGTAGAGTGTAAAGTCCTAGAAAAAATGTTCTTGGAACGTGGTTATCCTGCAGAATTTATTAGTAAAATAAGGAATGAAGTGGGAAAAGGAAGGCAGGAGAGATTTAAGCCAATTTTGGGGAGAGGGATTAACAATGAGAATCAAAATGACGTCAACAAGAACAAAACAGGTCAACAAATATACAAAAGAAGTTTAGTAGTAGAATACAACGCTTCCAATAGGAAAGTAAAGGAATTTTTAAACAGGGAATGGAATAAATTCTCCGCTTTAACGGATATGGAAGAGATTACTAAAATGGAACCAAAAGTAAATTATAGAAACTCTTGTAGCCTAAAAAATTTGATGGAAAGGAACGGATATAGTAAAAACAAAGGGAATAGAAATAAAGTAGGAACATACAAGTGTGGCAGGTGCCACCAATGTTCGTACATTATAAACAGGGGAGAAGTATATATTGAAAGCAGAATGAGATGGTTAGGCAGTAAAGGTTTTTTTAACTGTGATAGTAGAGGGGTTGTGTATCTTGTTATCTGTCAGTCCTGTCAGTCTTTTTATGTAGGGAAGACAGAAAGACAACTGAAAAGAAGGATATACGAACATTCTTATGACATCACAAAAAAGAAAAACACAAATGCATTGTATAGGCATTCTATTTCTTGCACTAAATTTAAATATGAATTTTTTGTTCTGGATCAAGTTAAACCAGACATTAGAGGTGGCCTGTGGGAAGAAATATTAGAAAGTAGGGAGCTTTGGTGGCAGGTCAACCTCGATGCAGGAAATAAACCAGGAATGAATGACTTTATATCAATTTCTTCTCTGTTGAAATTAAAGGCTAATAAAATTTGAAAAACTCAAACATGTAATTTTGTAAAATGAACACCAGATGGGGGTAGAACATACACGAAACATAGGTTTAAGGAAATCTTTATTGATACACACACACACAGGAAACAAATACATAGTCTTCACATACCTGAGTTTTTAAACTAATTTATTTAAGATATTTTTAATGAGATGTTTTATAATAATTTATTAGTAAATTATTCATGAATGTTTATTATATGTATTTTAATTTAAATTATTTATATAAATAAATGATGTGGAATGATCAAGCTTAGCACAAGACACTTTCAGAGAGTAGGCATTAATATTTATGAGATGCAAAGGAAGATTTGTTAGTTTAAACTGAATGAGATGTATTTCATTGGATTAACAATTAAACAGGTGACTTAGAGATTATTTAAATGGTTTTTTGAGTCAAAAAAGGTTGTCTGATGAAGTCCTGTATGTAGGATGAAAACGCATGTATTTATTTTTTCTTGGTGAATAAAAGCGTTAATATCACTGGCGCTCTGTGATTTTGGTGTTGACACTATAGAGGAGAAGACCGTGGTCCAAGGTGTTCTTTTAGCTGTTTCTTATATCAGAGCAGCCATATTTGTTTATTTATTAACACAAAAATAGCCTTCCATCATATATAGATGTTGCAAAGGTGTGCAACAGTAAGTTATCATAATTGTTTATGTATTGCCAAAAAAGTTTGTTTAATGTATACAGTACTGTGACATGCTATGTATCTAACTATCACACACTTTTTTTGTCTCACCCACCCTTTTCTCTCTTTTTTGCTTTTTTTGGGGGGGGAGGTGGGTTATAATTTATTAACAATCTGCTGTTTACCTAACTTGCTGATCAAAATCAATTATCAACAACACAAAGAGGTACACCAACTACTGCAGCTCAGCCTGACATACCTCCACAGATGTTAGCACAGACACCCATCACTTCAGGCTCACAACCTGTCAGTGTTGATTCCACAATCCCTAACCTACCTGATCCAAGTATGTCCTGTCTATTGATGCAGTGTTACCCTCTGGGAGCAGTAGTAGTGGAGGTGGCAATTTTGTCACCTGACAGAAGCTGACAGAGCTGGTGTAGGATATAATAGAGAGGGGCCTTGGTGCAAGCATTGGCATGGTTGAAAAGGTCCTGCATCATATTGCAAAGACAATGCCACATCTGTCACTGACACAGAGAGCTGCTGCTACAAGAGACAGTGATGAGAGTTCAGAGGGTGAGGAATAGATTCTCACTGTTCTCATGTTGGTCGTGGGTGCACCTTCAATGTCCACTACCTATTCCCAATCATGGTGTTCTCCAACCTTTTGTCCCCATCACCATCCCTGTCTATACATCCTGTGTGCCTTCTAACCTACCTATCTACCTGATCCTTTCATTCCTAAGCACATTTCCCAACATTCCTCTCTATCCCAAATAAAATAAAAAAAATGGGCACCTGCCCCACAAAATATATCACCTCATATATAGCTCTCCAGTTTGCCTATGTCTCATCCTGACACAGCTGATTAGGTCCAATTAGCCATACAACATTAGTCCATTATTGCTGCCCATCACTAGTGTGGTGACTCTGCAAATTCATGAAGTTGTGTGTACAATTATACATTAATGTTATGAAGAAGTGGATAGCTATGGTGTTTTCCCATGACCCTCCTGCAAATTCCTGTATTCTTTTCCATGTGTGCTACCCTCTACCACTGTCCTATTCACCCCTTTTTCATACATTTAATCTCTTCAAAAAAATAGATTCTCACACATAATCTACACATGGCCAAAAATGGCATATGAAAAAGCTTTTGATTTATGTCCTCAGCATTTGCATGGTGTTTGGCATAGCACAGTAGTGCAGCATGACAGTGAATGTTGTTTAACTTCTTATTGCAAAAGCTGCATATTTCAGTCTAATCTGTAGGGGTCCTGTTATTGTCACTCAAAAGTGCTTAAATCTGCTGCACTATGGGAATACAGACTAAAGCCAAAGCCATACTAAAGGTAGTACTGTGGAACAGTTAAAGTAACATTTATTAGGTTGCATGATGTATTAAACTAAGAGTTCCCATGTAGCATGTTGAGATAATTGCCCTGTTTGTTGTGTGATGTTTTGACATAGTGTCATAATATTGATTACAGATGTATGTCAGTTTATTACTTTACAAAGGTTCATACCCCTATTATATATTTACTTGCAAACATCTGTATTGCTCTACATATAACTCATTTCCTTAACATAACATTGTAACAGTGTATCAAGGCATCATTTTATTTTTTTTTTATTTAACATTTGTTAACCGGGCTAGTCTAACTGGAGACAACTCCATTTTCAGCAGAGGCCCGGGGAGAAAAGCTCCACAAATTGTACAGACAGTCAATACAAAACAAAATGAAGGGAACAAAGTTTGATAGGATAAGTAAGTATTGTGCTCAACATAAAAATTAAGTCCTGGTTTAGTAATACTTAAAATGATCAGTTTTGGACTAAAATATGGTAGGAGGTAAGAGAGAAAAAAAAGAACATGATAGATAAGAAAAGAGAGAGGAAAGTGTATAAGTATGAGACTGCAATAGTAGAGAGCAGGTTTAGAGTAGGGAGGATAGAAAGGTGAGAGACTACTGAGCCATGGTTAGTCAGGATTGAGACAGGGGCACAGCCAGTGTTTTATTAAGTGTGTTTTTAGTTTTTGTTTAAAGAGAATAGGAGATGTGATGGAAGTGAGTTCAGTGGGAAGCTGATTCCAAGACTTACCAATGGTGTTGGAGAAAAGGGAGTCACCAGCTGAGTTATTAGATTTACATATAGTAACTAGAGGTTTGTTATTTTCAAAATCATTGCAGTCCCAGCAGGTAGACTTAGTAAGCCAACCTTATAGGTATTCATGCTTATTGTAATCTCCTACCCTTATTTGTACCTATAGCAATCAGTATATTGTACAGAGCAGGACAGATTGATGGTGACTTAAGAAGTAAGACTAAAACAGCACGCATATGTTCGTACATATCCTCCAAAATATATTTTTGCTATTCCCGTCTGCATCTGTATTCAACTCTCTCTGTTCACCCCTCCTGCTTCCACAAGTTTTCAATGTGCTTCATTAGTGTTATTTTAATGCTGTGAAGTAGTGATTTATTTGTGGCATGATGAGATAATTCTCAAATGTGTAGAGAAGGTTGATTTTTTTTATAATTTTATGGGTTCTGTTCCAGCTATTATCTAAGTGTTAATGAGTGTTTTTGGTTCAGTAATTTAGGTCTACCTGATGGCTACATGTTGCTGTAAGCCACAGTTATCCTTCTTCAGTGATACGTTACTTTGTCCCTGCCTCTGTGTCACCCTGATGATGTATCTTCCCCCCTCTGTATCATAATTCACCCACCTTTGCATTTGCACAATGTCTGGCACCAGGCAACTAATGCCAAATGGAAGTACAATGCTTATGGCAATATCTTGTGATTTGATTGCCTGCATCCAAATTATTCTGTCTCACTTTGGGCTGCTGTGATACATTATGTTTGTTCAGTTTACTGTAAATTTAGACATGATGAAGAGTCATATGTATGGATTACAGTGGTCAATAAAGATGATTGCATACATTCATGTTTGCTGTAATCTGCTGTCAAATATGAACTTTCACAATTATGAATTTCTATATACTGTGCTGCATTAGCACTCAGGTATTATTCTTAGAATGCTGAACATGTTTGCATACATATGGATGACAACATGTTTCATGATGCTTTATCCAACTATTGTGGCTGTAAATGTTGGCTGAGCCTTTACTTAATGCATCATTATCCTGTTGCTGCACCAATCTGCTTGCTAACTACTGTGCATCCTGTTGTAAAAAGTTTGTGTGGAAGTCAGCACAGAGCAACATAGAGTACTGCTAACTACTATTGTAATCTGAACACTTCAAGATATGATTATGCATGTGATAACACGTTGCCATCAGCTATGCAAATCAGCTTAGCAGAGCTGCACTCAGGGAGTACAAGGAAAAAAGAGGAGAACAAAGAATTATAGCTTTCTGTTTCACAGCATTTGTATGTCTGTATTACTATTTCACAAAAATGACATACCTCACAGATGGCATACATGGATATATTTTTTAAAATCAAACATTTTTTGAATGATGCTAGTTCACATACTTCATTTGTGTAAAGTAATATGCCTGCTGTGCAGTGTTTAGATTTGAACTATGTTCCCAGCTTAGTTAACCTATTCTCACATAATCTATCACTGTCATCCTGTAGTGCACTGTCATATGGATGACTTGTATGTTTGTCTTATCAATATACATAGTGTAAGTATGAGACAATACAAGCATTCAATCATCCCGACATGAAATTACAGTAATGTTTGATCAATAATCCAATGTGTATGTCATCCCATTATGTGGAACATGTGAATGTCCCTCACAATACCACAATGTGCAGTAAGGACAGTATCAACATTGCATTGCAATAGTGTACCATTACATGTGGCAATCGTGGTGATGTACATTGTCCTGTGCACACATATGCATTTGTTGTATGACCTGATGCACAGTACTATCTCTTCACAGCAATGTTTTTTACAAATATTCCAATATCCAATTTCACATAGGTACTGTGCATTTTCTCCAGTGACACTTGCACCTAGTAGATTGCTCTCTAGGTTGTGTAACCTAGATAGGCTGGAGGTTCAATCCTAAGCACATTTATCTGTTCTTACAGTTCCCTTATCTCTGTTTTATAGTAACATTCTCTCTGAAACACACTGATGCGGTCATTCTGACAAAAGTGCAGCCTATCCCCAAAAGTCAAATTTCTCCTGTGTCACTTGCAACTAATACATTGCTCTTTAGATTGTGTGACCTGGATAAGTAGGAGGTTCCATAGCCAGCATGGAAGGCTTTGTGTGTGTGTGAGAGACAATGTATCGCTTGGTGGTGTATCCGCTTCCCCTGCAAATAATACATTTAACTGTCACCACAGCTCCCTTATCAAAGTAACATCCTCTCTGAAAATACTGATGATACAGTCTGCCCACTAAAAGTCAGATGTCTCCTGTGGTGCTTGTAGCTAATATATTGCTTTCTAGATTGTGTAACCTAGATATGTAGGAGGTTCAGTAATTGGCATGGAAGATGTGTGTTTGTATGTCTTATTTGGTGGTGTAAACTTTTCCTAAGTAATGTACATTTAACTTTTCTCACAGCTTCCTTATCTCTATTTCACAGTAACATCCTCTCTGAAAAACACTGATGAGGTCATCCTGACAAAAGTGCAGTCTGTTCCTTAAGACTCCGATATTTTACTCTGGTGCTTGCAGGTATTACAGTGCTCTCTAGATTGTGTAACCTAGCTAAGCAGGAGGTTCGACCTCTGTCAAGGACAATGTGTGTGTGTATGTGTGTGTGTGTGTGTGTGTGTGTGTGTGTGTGTGTGTGTGTGTGTGTGTGTGTGTGTAAGTGTGTGGAATGCTTGTTGTTGTCTCCATTTCCCCTGAAAAGGATGGATTTAAATGTGCAGATATATCTCTTATAACAACTTCTATAGTTACATCCTACATGAAAAACACTTAAGAGGTCATTTTAACAAAAGTGTAACCTATCCCATGAAATCAGACTTCTCTTGTGGTGCTTGGAAGTATTAAAGTACTCTTACAGTGTATATCTTAGGTAAGATGTTCAATACCCAACATAGAAAATTTGTGCGAGACTGTGTGTATTACTTTGTGATATATCCACTTCTTCTGAGAAAAGCACATGTAACTCTTCTGTCAGATCCCTTATCCCTACGTTTACATTAACATTATTTCTGAAACACACAGATGATGTCATCCTGACAAAAGTGTAATCACTCCCTTGAGAATCAAATATTCTCCTGTGGTGTTTTCATCTACTACAGTGTTCTCTGGATTGTGCAACTAGATAGGTAGAGGACTAAATACCCAACATGGTAGAACTGCATATATGCGTCAGTACACCTTATATGGTACTATAGTGTCGTATGCCCTTCAGGAGTGTTCTTCCTTATGTGACTGAAATGCATATGTCTGTGGTGCCCATGACTGCTATGTATCTCTATGGTATCTGTTTGGCCATGTGATCTTAAATGACATGATGCAAATGTTTCTTAAGTCATTCCTTGCTCATATGCATTACTATTCACAAGATTATTATGCGTGGTATTACATGAAATTCTGCTAACATGTATTTAATAATGACATTGTTTCCGTGACAATATATGGCCGACTGGCAGATGTTTGATTTTATAAATGTGTCTTAATGCATTGATTGCAGGGAGACCATCAGGAAATGTGATTGGTACCCTGTTACAACACTTTCTATTATGTTTCTGCTGTTGAATTGTTGTTCTGTTGGTGTTCTCTGTAATTATATGTGTGCATGCCCAGTATTAGTATGTTAGACATGTTTGCAAATCAGCAATGGCAAAACTGGACAACTGACATGTCATCTGCTCAGTCTTGACTTTAGTCACTTACCTATGTTTTTTTGTTATTAGATTACCATGCATCAGTTACATAACCATACAACTCTTGCCTGTCTATTACATGCTCATAGGTGATCATACCCTTTCCTATTGGTGCCACTTTCATTTCCTTACAAAAACCTGACATTGCAGCTGTAAGGTTCTTTTGTTCTTGTGTATACATGGTGAAATGGATAATACATTGGTGCCATCAGTTTTCATACATCAATTTCCTGTATATCCATCCTTTTATGTTATGACTGCATTGTCTGCATTTATCCCATAATGTGTCTTCCTCCCTTGCAAACTGTTATCTCTGTAGTCAACCATTTAATTAACATGTATATCACATTTTCACTCCACTTTGTTTCATTTCAGCTTTATGTCCCCATCCACATCCTTTATCAGTATAGGTCCATTATTATTTATGTGCATTCCTGCGGGATTGACATTCACACTAATTATCATTACACCAGTCTTGCAGGTTTTATGTCCAAAATGCTTCTTATACATTTTCTTAACATTTGCCTGTGGGATATGAGTACACTTTAAACATTTCCCCTCTCCAACAGTCACACATCATTATAACACATTATTGTCTATCAATTCTCCCATTTTACTTCTCCTTGTTCTATACTGTGTCCCTGTTCTTACCCGTAATTAATATGTGAACTACAGTAGGTTCTTGTATCTGAGAACTGCTTATATGCAATAAATTTTGTTTATATTGTGTGCTGCTGCTTACAAGCACTTTTCCATGGCCTCAAACACTATTGCTGGCCACAGAAAGGTGCTTGCATCAGTGTAGGTGCAGTGAGCAGCATGCACATTTGATTAGTGCTGCTCATCACACCAATGCACTTACATTGTGTAGTCACCACATGGTGCTTAAACAATTGTTAATGAATCTCAGGAAGATTCATTTAACTTATGTAGCTATTATTAGTCAGATTCTTCCTTAAGTATTTCTGTCTCTAAAAGTGATTATTGTTCTTCCAGTGTACATTATTTGCTTCTGTATATTTAATGCATATCAGCAATGTTTTGACATTTTAATCATTTAAGTAAAGTTTTATTTATTCCCTTTTAAGATTTTATGGCTGGTGTTAATTTATATACTTATGCAGTATTAGTTATAATCTGAGAAGTGGATATTATTTATCACTGTGGGTTGACAAGCTGTAGTACACTTATCTAACTAGCCAGGTTGTTCAGATCATTACTGTTTTCTGTTTATTATTATTTGAGTGACTTGTACTTGACTAAATCAAGAGTGTAAGGTAACTTGAATCTATAGGCCAATAATTACAGAGGGGTGGTAACATCACCTTACCATGAAAAAAGCTCCTGGGAAATGTAGAATTCTGATAGCCTTCACTGTGAGTTGTATGTGTATGCATGTGTTTGCGAGTGGTGTTTAAATAATAATTTGTTTGGAAGACCGTTGCTTTTGATAAGGAGCACTGGAAAACTGAAAAACACTGTGCTACAAAAGGAAAGTTGAAAGAAAGAGGCCTGGAATGTTAAGCCAAAGACTCAGCTCTGTAAGTGGTCAGTGTGTAGTCATAGTCTGAGACAGATATTGGAACTCCTTAACCAGGAGAGCAGTGCATATTCCCTGTCTGCTTTTGGGGACAGATTGCATTTTTTAGTTGGTCACTGAATCAGATTTGTGCACACTTTTCTTTCTTTTTTTTTGTTGCAACCTGTTGGATACCAGTTGTGTGACTGAAGTGAACATCACTCTGGTAGCCATCAGACCCATTTGGGGGCAGTGGCGAGGGTCCAAAAACCCTACCCCCTTCCCTTCACATACCCAGGTATTACACTAGTTGAGAGTGGTGAGATTCATACCGCTAAGCTAGTCTTCATATTTGGTGGTAAGTGGTGCCATCTTTGAAACTTGCCCTTCAGCATGTTAATATAATCACACTAAGGAGGGTCAGTTATTTACTAACAGCTAAAAAGGTAGAAATGATTGTATGAATTAATGAAACCAAAGCTGGACCAAGAAGGCAAACTGTCTAATGAACAATAATTTTGGGATTCCAATATACAATAACAAGACACAATCACTAGAAAATAAATTCCTCATTCACAGCTAATCAAAACATATAAGTTATTCATTCTAGGGGCTCACATAGAAAAAAATATTTTTTTGAAAGGAGTGAGGCCCCCACATACACCCAAATTTACGTATATTAAGTCTAATGGAAAATATTAAGATACAACCAAACACCCTAATACTGGGTGATTTCAACTACCCTGCCATTAATTGGGAAAACTACTCAGGTACCAATTCCTTTTCCCAACAGTTCTTGGAATTCATAAATTCCAACGCCCTGGATCAGCTAATCCATTGTCCCACCAGGGGCTCCAATATCCTAGACCTGGTCATTACCAACATGGGAGATAGATGCTCCACACCAGTGGTCACCTCCTCATTGGTCAGGTCTGACCATAAGCAAATCACCCTTGACATCCACATCCCACCCCCACCCCCCAGTAAGGAAACCTCCTTAAAAAAACTTCTCCAAATCCATCTTCAAGCTACTGAAGTCAGAAGTGACAAACTTCACAACACCCACGCAGACGGGATCTGGAAGTTCGACTGCAGAATCCTACACTAAGGCACTGTACGAGCACATCCACTCGTGCATGAATTGTGCAATCCCAAATAGAACCAAGATGCTCTTCTCCAAAAAAAGGAAGCCAATCTGGTGGTCCCTGCTATAAACAAACTATACAACAGAAGGAAGAAACTGTTGCAAAAAAGAGGAAAATCCCAGGATGCAAAAAACTCCCTCACCAGCCTCAGTAAGAAGCTGAGAGCCCTCATAGAATCCTCAAAAGCTAGTTACGAAAATAAAATTGCCAAAGATTCCAAAGACAACCACAAGGCATTCTATAGTTATGTCAAGAATCTAAATGGCAATGCTCAGATCTGCTCTGAGTTACAACAGAATGGCATTAAATATACTGATCCCAAGGATATTGCCAATATCCTGGCAGATTGATTTAGTGCCAACTTCACCCCCCTCTCACCCCCTAAAGGGCCCATCTCAATACAAAAAGATTGCCAAATTCCGATAATCACGGCCACACAGATAGAAACTGCACTCTCCAAAGCTAAGAATACAGCATCCATGGGACCAGATGACATCCCAGGCTGTGTACTACATGAACTACAAAATGAACTGGCACCTCACCTAAGTGTCATGTTTAATCATAGCCTCACCTCAGACTTCGTGTCCACCGAGTGGCGCACAGCTACAGTTATCCCGCTGCACAAGGGAGGATCCACCTTGGATCCCGGGAACTACCATCCCATCAGTCTGACAAGCCTGATTTGCAAGGGCATGGAACGAATTATCATGGAACTTATAAACAAAGACATTGGTAACCTTCAAACACTGGACCCCACCCAGTTTGGATTTGTGAAGGGCCGATCTTGTCTCCTGAATCTGATTGACTTCTTTGAATCAGTCTCCAGAGCTGTGGACGAGGGTAAGGCAGTCCACACAGCCTATCTGGACCTCGCCAAGGCCTTTGACACCATCCCCCACTCTGGGATCATAGATAAACTTAGTAAGCTGGGCATAAATCCCTACATCACTCGGTTGGTTGTTAACTGGCTTACTGACAGAACCCAGACAGTAAAAGTAGCCGACTCCAAATCCAGCTCCAGACAAGTGACAAGTGGAGTACCTCAGGGTTCAGTCCTGGGACCACTCTTGTTTGGCATCTACTTCTCTGAAGTACAGGCCATCACTAAGGGACTCTGGCTAACAAAGTTTGCAGATGACTGCAAATTGGGAGCCATTATTGAATCCCCAAATGATGTGGATATTCTACAAAAGGGCCTTACAGAAACAGATGCCTGGTGCCAGAGCCATGGGCCCAAGCTTAATGCCAAGAAATGTATAGTTATCCCCTTTGGAAAAAACATGTACCCATGAATTACCACATAGGTGGCAGGACACTAAACATCGAAAGTGTGATGAGAGACTTAGGGACACAGGTGGACAGTGGTCTCACTTTCGATAACTACATTGCCACAACAGTCAGGACATCCTTCTATGTGGCACATCTCATCACTAAGGGCTTTTCATCCAGAAAAAAGGAGGTCATTGTCCCACTGTACTCATCCCTCATTAGACCCATTATAGAGTATAATGCCCTGTTTGGTATGTACCTCACAAGACATCTGCAACAGCTGGAAAGGCCACAGAAATACCTCACTAAAAGAATCACAGGCCTAAAGCAGATGCCATATACTGACCATCTAAAAAAACTCCAGCTATACTCTGTGGCATATCGTCTACTCAGAGGCGATCTCTGCTTAACATACAAGGCCATGTCAAACCCTGAGCTGTTGGACATGCTCCACTTAAAAAATCCCAATCCCTAAGAGCCACACACTCCAGGGATCTAAACCTTGTCATCACAATGAGCAAAACATGCTGGAAGGATAGGTTCCTAACCCAGAGACTCCCCATACTCTGGAATAGACTGCCCATATATATCAAGCAGAGTGCCTCATTGGCCCTCTTCAAAAGGAACCTTGATGATTGGATGGGAGATAGGAAATTCACCCCAGGGATCATGTCAGTCGCCCTGCTAGACAGGGGCCTGGAGAAGTAAATATTGTGGGAAGAAATATCCAGGGAATTGTTATGGCTAGGTTTGCATAGGCCCTAGGGCCGATAGCCTAGTACCAACCTATGAACCTATAAAGTTACACAACAATAAGAATGGAGAAAAACTTCCTTAAACAGAGCACAGAAGTGTCATACAAAAAGAAAATTCATGCAGTTACACCTGGGTGGTTACAAATCTGATCAAATGGTCCTCAGGGAAATGCAGTACAGCCAAATATCTATATTAGCTAACATCAGATCACAACAAATCAAATGTATAATATAACCAACATTATGTCAGTGGGGGACAGCGATAAAAATAAAAAAAAAAAAGGCATATTACAGATGCATTTGAGTACAGTAAACTATACTGCTACAAAATATAGGAATGCATACCAAGTTACATTCATAGGATGTCCACAAATCTAGAAGTAACCATGTGGATGTCACAGACTGTGCAGAAAAGAGGATGCACAATGCTGAGGTATCTGGCATGTTTAGTAACAAAAGTTTTGGAAAACGCCAGTAAGGAGAAAGAAAATACTAGTTAAACTGAAACGAAGAGACTGATTAGTATGTAGGAGTGAAAGAAAGCCTTCTCTACTTTTCATTATTTCTATAGATATGTGTAAATATTTTGAAAACCACTGTTTTAGAAATGTACAGCATGTAATAAATGAGTATGCAGTTTACTAGGGAATAAAAGTATTAAACAAAATATGTGACTGAAGACTCAACATTTTATGAAAGAATGGCAGAAGTGTCAAAAAGGATTATTCTCCCAACTCACCTTTGTCATTCAATATACATTACTTAGAAAAAAAATCAGTATTCGGTGACAAAAATATTTCTGAAGTCATAAGACTGAATCAGTTGAATGCAAAAAAATCACATGATAAATTTATCTATACCCTTTGTCATATAAAAACAGCATGTCAAAGTATCAGACAATATGACCAAGCTGCAGAAAGAATTAAAGATTTTTTTGTGTGATGATGGCAATAAGCACAGTGGATTAAGGTTTTGAGATGTTAACAAGTCGCTTCCTTTAGTCCAGCATTTGTTTCCCTTAACCTCCTTTTGACTAGTGTTTGGCCAAGTTGCTTAACCCGATAGTGCTGTAGGTTAATTGGGAAACTGTGCCAGGCTCATCAATAGTCTCCCAGGCTACATGCCTAGTAACTACCTATGAACCAATTAATACAAGTAAAGCAACAAAAAACTGTTAAAGGTGCATGCTACAAAAGCAAGAATTCTGGAATAGGCAAGTTTTTTTTAATTTTGTAATTTTGTTTGATTATCCTACCCCCCCCCCCCCCACCTTTATAAACATTTCTCATAATCCCTGTATATGATTACATACTAGCTAACACAAGCATTACACTGGGAACTTTCTTGGAGGGACTCCATGTAGTAAGATTGCAAAGGCTGGCTTCTTGTAAGATAATGATTTGATTATGTTTGTTCATAAAAATACTTGTTAAGTGTTTTAAATACAACAATATTTCTCACATTATCCTCCTGTGCAGAGCTAGAGTTCGTGAAGCAAAAGGTCACAGTCACAAATTCCTTGCTTCAAAATCCAGGAGGATAATTGGATGAATCATATATATTTTCCACACTTTGTACATCAGAGAATTAATAAGGAATGCCATAATATATGAGAAAGATATGAAAAAAAAGACTTAAACCTGTGTTAGATCCTTTGTATCATAAGAGGTAATGACGCAGAACAATATTTAGAAAAAGTAGCATGTACTGCATGTACTGCACACAAGTACATGTTAGATGAGTGGAGGAATGTGGTGATGTTAATGTACAGTTAACGACTCTAGTAAGCAAAACAGAGTACAGTACAGAGATGTTGAATTATGTATAGAAATGCAAATCATATTACACATACTGTACTTATTGTGAGACATACCGAGGTATCTGCACAAGTCACACACCACACTTATAGTGTACAATGTAGAGTCCACCATGGTACTTGGTACTTTCAGGTCATCTGGGACACAGTAAAAACAAATTTCTCTCTGATAAGGGTATATATCAATATGTGTGGAAGTGGAAGGGTGAGCCTTGCTGTACCACATTCAATGACTATACAAACACAGTACACAATGTAATGACACACAGCCAACACTCAGTAGTATATAAGAAAAAAATGTATAGCATGGAACACATATTGCAACAGCACCGTCTGAAAGTATAAATGCCCTTGCATTAGACAGATTCATCATAATATAAATAGTATAAGTGGCATAGCATGTAAACCATACAGAAGGAGAGTTTTGCAGATCAGAATTAAAGGTATGTTGACACTTGTACTAGTGACACAGCAGGCCAAAAATGCAACTGGACATGTTAGAGAGGGAGACATGCACAGATGAAAATTAAATATATCCCTAACACTGACAGATACACATGCATAAGAGTAAAACAACATTACAATACTGTCCCTTGTCACCTCTGTACTTTTATTATACATGTACTGTAGCAACATTGTGGATGTGCATTTCCATCAAGCCATTATAATGTCACCCTGGAGTTAAAGAACCCTGATATGGCATGTTCAGTTGCTACAAATGGCATGCCACTAACTAGGATGCATGTATCTTGCGCACCAATATGTCATGTAACACAGTAAATGTTCTGCAATACATCAGAACTATACATAGACCACAGTGTCTTAAAAGTAACTCAAAGTTAGCTCTTTTATATACACATGTTGTGCAGCAATAAATAGTGAAACCACCATGCCATCATATAAAAACACAGTAATAAGCACCTACAAGTGTGTCACTGAGATCTGTTAATATGAGCATGGTGACCAGTATTATAAACATTGTATGTCACTAAACTTTAAGTGATTTGCCCTAAAGCAATATACATGAAACCACAATGCAGACTGCATCACAGGAGTGCAACACATCTGCAAAGGACAAAAGACATATAAAATATGAATACATAAGTTACCATGTTGTACTACTAAACTATTAAAATAATTCATTTTACAAATAACATAAAATATAATGTTGCTTTGTAATGAGAAATATGCAGGTATTAGGTAGGTGCAGTTGGTGTTTGTTGTGTGCTCATGCAGTATCTGAATCATTCCAATAATCTGTTTCCTTCATGTTTGGAATCTCTGTGTGCAGAACAATACACCCTCAACTAAGCATTATCACATTCCTCCTCCACAGAATTTTGATGTCAATTTAGATGAATGGTCAATGATAATATGCACCTTGCTGGATTCCCTAGAGGTAGGGGTGTATGCTCTGCTCTGGATAACAACTTGTTCAGGCAACAGAGGCATAGTGGGTCTCATGACAGGGCTAGGAATAAGCAGCAAGGAGTATGGCCCATCAGATCTGTCCAGATTTCCTTATATAGGGTGTGAACCAAATGTTTTTGGTAAGTCCATCTGCACCTGTACTAAAACTTGCAGGTCTTTTGTAATTCTAAAGACACACTGTTATCTCATCATCCAGGTCCTCTAGACCACTAGAAAGATCATGCACATTGCCAGCAATGTGGCACATGGTCTTTTCAATGCAGCCATCAAGTAATGTCTCCTAGTGAGCTAAGCCATCCACATGTTGTACTTGCTGCCATATTTCAGCAATGCCTTAAAAAAGAGGATGTACTACCTCATCAACCTCCTGACCCGCTTCTAGTTAGAGTATATTACTTCTAAATATTTAAGAACTGAGAATACATAATCAAAAAGTCTAAGAAAGATAGATTTCATAAAAGCAGCACAAATCAAAACAGAGCAGGATTTATCATATACCATTCCCAATAAATAAAAAGCAGAAAAACTCAGAAGGTATATAAAAATATAAGGAAATAGTACAAAACAGGCAATTGATTGATTACCTAAAAGGTTTCATGGGGAATTGGAGAAGAAAATTTACAATAGTTACACTACAAAAAAAGAAATACATTTGAGAAAAAGTATCTGTGAAATCCCATTGACCATAACAAATATGCTGAATGGATAAAAAAAGAAAACGTGAAAGAAAAATTAAGAAGTGATAACAGGAAAGACATGAAATGGAAAGAAGTAACAGCCAGGGAAACTGAGACAAAATTAAGAAAGGCTCCTGACTGGAAAACCCTAGATCCAGATGCTGTACACAGCTTTTGTCTGAGGGTATTAACATCTTTGCACAATGATTTAGCCTTGAGTAAAAAATTACTTACATGGATATTCTGAACTGACACTGACCTGGTTAACAACAGGAATACTTAATAGTCCTTTTTAAAAGTGAACTTGCAAGCCATGCTAAGATTTATAGAGCAATAACTTGCCTTCCAACAATAAATAAATTGTATATCCAATTATCGAAAACCATTTACTGATATGCATAACTATCTCATTTTACGAACATCTGACCACCTACCTACAAAGCAAAATTATCTTCCACTCAAGGTGTGTGATATTGTTCTGATGAAGCTGCCTGACTGACAATTTATAAACTATAGACAATCTAATAATTATATTAGGTTTCAGTATAGATACCACACAAGTATTTTTTCAGAATATTTGAAACTGCTTTATTTTATAACAACACTTGATTGATATTTTTTCTTATCTCTGTTAGTATGCATTGCATACAGACTAAATATTGGTTTGAAAAATCTAAGCTTAGAGTTTGTTGAAATGTGAAGAGTAGCTGTAGTTCTCTGAAGCATATACATTCCTTCTTTAAACACTGATTCATATTTAATAAGTACTGTTTTCTAAATCTTTGATGTAAGAATGGATGTAATTTAATTCTTCTTACTTTAAGTAAAGTTTGTTTAGCCAGCTTCTGCTCACAAACCTGATAAATTACCTTCGCAAGGGATGGCTTGCACCTGTCACCCCTGGGCTTCCAGATATTGGCCAAGGCTCTTGCCACCCCCATAGTGCCTTTTTTAGGCAAGGCTCAAAAGACAAACCCACCTCCCTAGAAAACACAAGTAAAAAAAAACTAAGGTAATGCTGCTCAATGCCAGAAGTCTAAACCTCAAGATGCATGCTCTCGAAGCCCTCCTCAGTATGGAGAACATCAATGTCTGTGCAGTGACTGAAACCTGGTTCAAGGCTCCTGAGAGCACCCCAGCACTACCAGGTTTTACCTCGTATCATGCGTTCCGGCCCCAAACCTTGGAACGAACCACAAAAAGAGGGGGAGCATCCATATTCATCAAAGATACCCACACCTCCAGGTTAGTGGCAACGCACGAAGCATCGGAGACCATCCAGGTGCAACTAACCATAGGCAAAACTGCCCTACAGTTTGTAGCATGCTACAGACCACCCTCTCAAACTCAGGAACCCCTCTCAGCCTTCCTGAAGACACTGGAGAGTATGAATGTCTCTCCAAATACCATCATATTGGGAGACTTCAACTACCCAAACATAGACTGGGAACATTACTCAAGCCCCAACACCCTAGCCCATAGTTTCCTAGAATTCATACACTCAAATGTGATGGAACAACTAGTCACCACTCCCACAAGAGGAGATAATATACTAGACCTGATCATCACAAACATGGGGACAAAATGCTCCACACCAGAAGTATACCCCTCATTGGTGAGATCAGACCATAAATTAATCTCACTGGAAATCCACATCCCGCCCCCACCCCCTGCACAAAAGACCACAGTGAAGAACTTCTCAAAAGCCGACTTCACACTTCTTAAGACTGAAGTGGTATCCTTCAAGGCCCCTGGGCCAGTGGAAACCACAACCCACACCGCTGAATCCTTTATAAATGCCTTCTACGGGCACCTTCAAGAATGCATGGATCATGCAATCCCTAATAAAACCAAGACCCATTCCCCCAAAGGCAGGCACCCTGTCTGGTGGACCCCAGCCATTAACAAACTTTACAACAGGAGGAGGAAGCTACTACATGACAGAGCAAAATCCCTAAAAGGGAAGGCATCTCTGATCAGTACTAGCAAAAAACTACGATCACTCATAAAATCATCCAAGGCCAACTTTGAGAGAAAAATCGCAAAAGACACAAAAGACAATCACAAGGCCTTCTTTAGCTATGTTAGAAACCTGGGAGGAAACTCCCAGATATGCTCAGAGTTAGTCCAAAATGACACAAAATACACTGAACCCACAGACATTGCCAACATTCTGGCAGACAGGTTCAGTGCAAATTTCTCCGCCCCTCCCCCCCAAAAGGAGAAATATCTATCCCAGCAGAGTGTAGCCTCCCTAACATCTCAGATGCCCAGGTGAGAGCCGCCCTCTCCAAAGCTAAAAACACAGCATCAATGGGACCGGACGGTGTCCCGGGCTGCATGCTACATGAACTCCAAGAGGAACTAAACCCGCACATAAGGCTTCTGTTTAATCTTAGCCTTACTACAGGATACGTACCCAAAGAGTGGTGTACAGCAACAGTGGTCCCACTCCACAAAGGTGGTGCTTCTACGGACCCTGGAAATTACTGCCCCATAAGCTTGACAAGCCTGGTCTGCAAAGCTATGGAAAGGATCATTATGGAACTCATAAACAAAGACATTGGGGACCTACAGACATTGGATCCTACCCAATTTGGCTTTGTCAAGGGCAGATCCTGCCTTTTGAACTTGGTCAGCTTTTTTGAAACAGTCACTAAGGCCATTGATGAGGGTAAGGCAGTTCACACAGCCTACCTTGACCTTGCAAAAGCCTTCGACACAATACCCCACTCGGGCATCATAGACAAACTCACCAACTTAAATGTAAACCCATATGTCACAAGATGGGTTGCAAACTGGCTCAAGGGCAGAACCCACAAGGTCAGAATTGCTGGAGCCATGTCAGACTCTAAGCCAGTCACAAGCGGTGTCCCACAGGGCTCAGTCCTGGGACCCCTCTTGTTCGGCATTTATTTTTCTGAGGTGCAAGCAAACATAGGAGGATTGTGGCTGACAAAGTTCGCAGATGACTGCAAACTGAGCGCCATAATTGATACTCCAGCGGACACAAGCATCCTTCAGAGAGGCCTCATAGAAATGGATAATTAGTGCCAGAGCCATGGCCTTAAACTGAACGCCAAAAAATGTATAGTCATACCCTTTGGGAAAAACAAGGTACCCACAAATTACCACATAGGTGGTAATCCATTAAGTACGGAAGAAGTAATCAGGGACCTAGGGAACCAAGTTGACAGTAACCTCTCATATGACACTCACATTGCCAAGGTGGTTAGGAAGACCTTCTATATTGCCCACCTTATCATGAAGGGATTCACATCTAGATCAAGAGAGGTCATTGTGCCCCTGTACTCTTCTCTTATCTGGCCCATGATTGAGTACAATGCCCCATTTGGGATGTATCTTACCCAGCACCTGCAGCAGTTGGAAAGACCCCAAAAGTTCCTCACCAAGAGGATAAAGGGTCTCAAACATATGTCATATGCTGCCCAGCTGAAGAAACTCCAGCTCTATTCAGTCGCATACCGCCTACTCAGAGGTGATCTATGCCTGACGTACAAGGCCATGTCCAATCCAGAATTAATGGACATGCTCCACCTCAGAAAATCCAAATTCATCAGAGCCACGAGAGCAAGAGATTTGAACCTCAACACAGAAATAAATAGGACGTGCTGGAGGGACAGATTCATAACCCAGAGGCTCCCTACACTCTGGAACAGAATCCCAGTCCATGTTAGGCAGAGCCCCTCACTAACTCTCTTCAAGAGAAATCTTGATGAGTGGATGGGAGATCATAGGTTTACCCAGGGGGTCATCTCCGTGTCGCTACTAGACAGAGGCACAGTAAACTAAACCCTAAATGGGCATAGTATTCTCATCCCAAGGGGTGGCGAAAGCCACACACACTCTGGCTAGGCTTATAAATGCCCTAGGGCAGATAGCCTAGTACGAACCTATGAACCTATTGTTATCAAAGCCGAAGATTCCTGTTGTTCTTTATACTTAACTCAGTGAAAACACTCAGGATTGTATACGTTCCCCTATATATGTTTTCACTATGGTACTAGTTGGTTGCACAACTATGTTATTATTGTCTCTGAATTTAGTTTCACTCATTCTAGCAAGTTCATAATTTTTTAATGATGTTCAGACATGAAGGCCATCTGGGAACATCAATTACTGTAATTTCTTATCGTATACCCTATATACCATCATCACCTACCCATGTCCCCAGGTTTTGCTTAAAGTTTGTAATATTTGACTATGACTATGCTTGTTTGTTCTGTGGGGAAACGTTACTGCTAGTACACTGTTATTTCTCTTAGAAGTGCTTACTCCTCAAGCGCATGACTGTTTATTGTTTGGATGTACCTAGGGAATATGAATGTGTTTGGCACTGCTGTAATTACTGAATCTGCTAGTTGTCCAGGTTTTTGTTAAATTACTTACTGCGCAACACGCCAGCTTCCACGTGCGAGTGTTCTCCACACTCGCTTGGCTAATTGCAACTACTGGAAGCGCCTAGGAGCTATTATTGTATTGATGTAGTAACACAGGAGCACGCTATTTATTTAGTAGTGCCTACTGTTGGAACTAATGTATTTCTAATGATATTGTTTCCTTAAATTCTATTGCATTTGAGCCTAGTTATATACCTCTATGTGGCATACAGTATTTAACTGTGTATCCAACCATTGTGTTAGAATTACATTGCCATATTATTTCTACTGCTAATGTATGTGTTCTGCAATATTTCACTGTATTTTTATATAGTATACCTAGCCACTATCTGCTCCAATTTTTAGTATTGTTAGTGCCTTCAACACTGCTTCAGCTGCCTATCACCACTACTAAAGAAAAGTTGTTGTTACTATTACACCTTTACTAATCCTCTCTCTACTTTCTCCCCTGTCTCCAGTTGTTTCTACCCTGCATTTTCCCCTTGAGACCTCGCCTGGGTTGTTACACATACCTACAAAAGCCACCTGACTCATCCATTGTTCTGCAAGTCTACCTCTCTGCTGCCTCAACCCCCCGTCGGGAAGGTTGATTCAGGTCTCTACCAAAGGACACAGAAGAAGTATGTGTAACTACTGCTACTAAGCTTCTGTAATTATACTCCTTGTTGTAATCTGTGTAAGCTATCTCCCTGCCAGAACAGCCAGCGGCCTACATCCCCCTCTCATCTTGGCCTCTCTACTCTCACCCTTATCTACCTCTCTAATCCTTTCAGGCCCCTTCCCTTTCAGTCCTCTTTAGCCCACTCATTGCCTTAGTGGACTAGTGTATTTCTACATTTAACCACTAGAGGGCACCCCCCCCCTTTTTGATATTCCTTACTATACTTACTCCTTGCATTTTACCTCACCAGCCTTTTCTTTACTTTCATTTCTTTCTACACTTATTTTACCTTTACTAGCCTTTGCTTTACTATCATTTCTCTCTAAACTCCCAGCCCTCTCTACCCATTATTTCTAGAACCATACTTACTCTGTTTCAGCTTACTTTCCTGCAATCCTTGCCCCACTGATTGGCTCTCGTCCTTCTCCTGGTGTTTCCCGCTCCGTTCCCCTACCCTGCCCCCAAATCTCACCCGCCCCCAGTACCTCTAGCTATATCCCTCTTGTTTCCACACCTACTTCCTCCCTAAACCAATCAACCTTCAACACCACGGACACACACCAACAACCTATTATCCAATTTGTAACCACACCCACAGCTACTACATATTTTACATTCTGACTTCTAAACTCTCACTCACTTACCTAGCTTAATTACATCCAGCTCCACTCTTACTACTCTTTATCTTACTCAACCTACACAAGAGTTTTTCTCATCACATACATAATTAAAGTACAACACATATATTACAACTTCCACACTCAATACAAAGCAACTTCTCAATATGCCCCTAAATCCTTCATCCCTCTTTATTCTTCTATTACTTTCTCTTAAACTATCATATCTTTATCACCTCACCCAACCACATACTCTTTACCTTTCACAACCTTATCATACAACCAACCACCTGAACTCCCCACTACCACAATCGCACACTCCTATCTCCCCCCATCTTTACCCAATAACACAGATCTACACCTTCTCATTCAAAGTTTTCACCTCTCAGAAAAATTATATCCCCTTAGTAACCATACACCCCTTGGCCATCAAAGCAGACACAAATCATTTTTTCACTCCTCTCAACTATCTTTTGAACCCCATCTTTCATTTCATTACCAGTCTTTTATCTGGTGATATCCATCCCAACCCTGGCCCCTCCTCATCTTCCTCCTCACACAAGCCTATATTCTTTACTTCCATTAACTCACAAAGTATAGTGAATAATGTCCCAATCCTCCATGCATGGCTCAGGTATAACAAACCTGACATACTATCTATCTCAGAAACATGGTTAAAGCCCTCTATAAAAGACTCTGAAATAACTCCACCCACCTATTCAATCATCAGAAAAGACAGGACCCAAAAGAAAGGCGGTGGAGTTGCTCTCCTATACTCATCTTCCTTGCTAGTCACCCCATATGACAAACCTATTCCTACATTTAAAAACGCTGAAATACTCCTTTCTCTCCTACAAGTTAACAAGCACAAACACATATGCCTAACATCCCTCTACATCCCCCCAGGGGACAATATCTCTACACTCGAAAACATTCTCTCTTGGCTCTCTGATAATATTAGCAATGAAACCATAATCCTAGGAGATGTAAATATTAATTGGACCTCCATCCAGTCTCCAACCAACCATCTTAACATCAATCATTATAACTTTTCCCAGCTAATCAACACCATAACCCACCCATCAAAGGACCCCTCCAGTGGCACCATCCTTGACTGGATTCTAGTGTCACACCCCCATTACTTTTCTGATAGCGGTACACTACCTGACCCTCTTAGTGATCATCTGCCTACTTTCACTCACCGACTCCCCTGCATCTCCAATCGCACCCACAACTACATCACTACCCGCAATAACAAAAGCTTCAACCCATCAATCTTCATAGATTCCCTAAAAGCAGTTAATTGGAACAATCTAAAGACACTGCCCTTAGAAGAAACAGTTGCCCACTTTAACTCCACCTTCTTAGGAATACTTGATTGCCAAGCCCCACTAAGAACAAAAAGAATAAAAATAAAATCTGCCCCCTGGCTAACCAAAACCACATTATCAGCTATGCGCCTTAGAGACAAAGCCTGGGGACTCTACCTGAGAAATAAGACCCCAGAACAACATATTGCATATAAAACCCTTCAAAATAAAGTTAAAAATCTAATTATCTCTGATAAACAACAATACTTCTTCTCACTCCAAAACAATAACAAAACTAACCCCCAGAGATTCTGGAAGGGGATCTCCACCCTTCTTAACCCTAGCAAACCTCATACCCCAACCCCAGACCCAAATATCCCAGACTTGGATTTAGCTACACAGTTCAACTCCTTTTTTATCGACTCCATTAACAAACTCACCTCCTCCTTTACAGGCCCCACCTCACCTTCTAAGACACCCCTTCCCTCTACTGCAAATAACCCTATTCCCAATTCTACTTCACTCTGCCTATCTTCCACCTTAACCACTATTCAAACTCCCCCTCCACCTGTACCCCCCTCTAATTCTCCCTCTCTCCATCCTTCTCCATTTTCACTAAAACCTATACCCACTGCCACTATAAAGAAACTCCTTCAGAAACTGAAGCCATGTACTAATGCCCCTGACAACATTCCCTCCTACTTCCTACGTATAGCAGCAGATGCAATTGCTTATCCTATTAGCATCTTAATCAATCATTCCATCCATGAATGCATTGTACCCCAATTGTGGAAGAAAGCATTCATAATCCTCCTACATAAAGGAGGCAACAATTGCAACATCAGTAACTTTCGTCCCATTGCTATTCTGTCCCCCATTTCTAAACTTCTAGAAAAGTGTATACACCTTCAACTTCTGCCACATCTCTTAGATAACAACCTGCTAACCCCTACACAACACGGATTCAGGCCAAATCATAGCACTATGACAGCCCTGTTGTCCTTTCTTGAGACTGTTAACACAGCACGTGATTCTGGTCACATTGTCTCCACCTTACTACTTGACCTCTCCAAAGCCTTCAACACCATTTCACATAACTTGCTCTTAACCAAACTGTCAAAACTTAACCTCTCTCCCTCTACCATAAACTGGTTCTCCAGCTATCTATCAAATAGATACCAAGCTGTAATATGGAAAAAGGCCACTTCCCCATTCCTTAGTACCCTTACTGGAGTTCCTCAAGGATCTATTCTTGGCCCCTCCTCTTTAATATATTTATCAATGATTATCACAAATCTATCCCATTTGCAAACATCATCCAATATGCAGATGATTCAACCATCATCTGCTCTGCCACCTCCCCCTCTCTGCTCCAAAAACTTACTCAGGAAGCTTTTTCAATTACTGAACATTGGATGAAATCAAATCACTTAGCACTCAATGCCTCCAAAACAAAACTTATGGTATTCACCCCCTCAAAATCCACTTCCTTCGACATGAACTCATTCTCAATTACCAGCCAAAATAACTCACCCCTTGAACTAGTGTCTGAAACTAAGCTACTTGGTGTACAGATTGACAATCAGCTTAGTTACAACTCCCATCTTCAACTAAATATTAAAAAAGCCCATCAAAAACTAGGTATGCTATACCGTCAGAATCAATACCTTACAAGCTCTTCCAAAATCACACTCGCTTCCTCTTTTCTCATCCCCTCCCTTCTCTATGGGGCTCCATTATTGACCAATCTTCAGACTTCTCTAAAAAAACAGCTTTCCTCCTGCTATAACAAAATTGCCAAATTCGCCAACAGCCATAGGTCCACTACTCATCACTGTTCCTCTCTCCATAAACTAAACTGGCTCAATTACCTAATCAACTCATATATATACAGCTGACTTTCGCTCACAAGCTCATCCTTAGCCCCTCTCTCTGTCCCTCCCTGTCTTCCGCCTTCAAAATGCACCTACCTAACAGAGTCTTAAGGTCTAACAATCAAAACCTACTACAAGTACATAAACCATCTCATCCCCAGGTAAACACCTATTATCTTTTAATCTTGCTCGCCTCTGGAACTCACTTCCACCATCCATTCGTACTCACCACTAACCAGTACATGTTCAAAAATCTCTTCATACATATCTAAGATCCCAATGGGATTGTTCTTGCTCCCTCCCCTCATAATTCTATGTTATCCCATTCTTCTTCCCATATATGATACATAACTCTTCCTATCTAAGCTTATGTTCCCTCAGAATACCTACCCTGCAATGTAAGTCTATGTTTTCTTCTGAACAACTTCTTTGAATGCATAAAACATTACTCTTTTAACTTATTCCCCTGACATTTAATCCACATCAGATTATATCGTTTTGAATGCATAAAACATTACTCTTTTAACTTATTCCCCTGACATTTAATCCACATCAGATTATATTGTTTTGAATGCATAAAACATTACTCTTTTAACTTATTCCCCTGACAATTAATCCACATCAGATTATATTGTTTTGAATGCTTCTTGAATTTTTGAGCCTAAATGTGTTAAATGTTTTATCTTTTACTCTGTATAAGTATTATTGTAATTTTTGCATGTACCTGTTTTTGTCTGTATTGGAGCTTTTCTCCCCAGGACTCCATTGAAAACGGGTTCTTTTGGCCCAATGGACTATCCTGGTAAACCAACTGCAAATAAATAAATAAATAAATAAATAAAATAAATTTTCAGATTCCCTTATTGTAAGTGGTAATTTATTCCATAATGCTGATGAACTTATGGTCAGAAAGAAGTTCCTTAAATTTGTCTTGTATTTGGATATATTAACCTACATGCTGTATATTCTACGTGAGGGAATACATTGGCATTTTTCTGTATCTGAAATAGATCGCAAGTATTCATTACTAAACACTTTCTAGGAAAATTAATTTTCCCTTAATATATCTGTACTGCAGTGTGCAAAGACGGAGGGATTTGCATCTATCCTTAAATTCATACTTTCTGAGTAAAAAATCCATCTTATGAATGTCCTTTGTACAGATTCAAGATTTGTTGTAAGAACAAAAGATACTGTACTCCAATAATGGCCTTATGCAGATCTTATAAATGGATATTGAATCGTTAGTTTCCTGTAAAACAAAAAAAAAAAAATCATAATGATATCTAATTGTTTAAAACTTGACATATTATTATGTCTGCATGTTCTCCAACTGAAAATGTATCCATTAATGTGATGACTAGATCATTATAATGGATAACCTCTTCCACTGCCTTAGATGTCATATATGTTGATCTTATAAGTGTTTTTTAACACATTACATTGCATTTATCTGCACTAAACTCCAGTCCAATAGAACTGGTCTAGTTTATTATTTCAGAAGTTTAAGTATTTAATATGTTATAATCACTGCCATTTGATTTAATAACAACAACTTTACTATCACTGGTATATTTGTTAACCTAGTAGTATCTGTTAGCACAAACCATGCTAAACAGCAGTTCCCCTAATACTGCTACCTGAAGGTGCTCCCACGTTAAATGATAAATATTCAGATTTATTAGTTCTATACATCACCTATTCCGTTAACCATCTTACAAGATATGGATTAATTTGTGTCTTACTTAGCGCTGGATAAATTGCCTTAAATGATAAAGTGCTGAAAGCTTTGCTAAATCCAAATAAACTACTCATTTTGACCTACATCAATGGCCATATTTATCTGACTGCAAAATTCAATCATGTTAGTTAAACATTGATGCTTCATGAATCTGTGGTGATAAATGCACATTAAATCTACTGAAGTTTTATTTATTTTATTACTCTTGGTGTTTGTAATTTTATATACTTATAATAATTCTTATTATTTTTTTGGATCCTAGGCTAGTTTCCTTTTTTACATTTACCTTTCATATCATATTTTAGTCTTCGTAAATTTACTAATTCTATTTATGTTTTCAAATTTAATTAATGTCGGAATTTTCTGTAGATAAGGCACATCTCTCTTTCTTATATAATTATATTAATTCATACTTCCACCAAAATGGAAATCTGATTTTAGGTATGTTGGATTTTACATGGCAGTAGCCTGTACACTTATACTAGATTTAAAT
>NW_025049009.1:0-34919 GCF_019279795.1 Protopterus annectens | reverse complement strand
CCTCTAGGTCATCTGCACTTGACCTTGGTGGTCTATATACTCCAAGAATTGTTACATGTTCCAGGGGTGTCTTTATTGTCACAGTTACACAGTCTATAGTATTGGTGTTATCATTGAACATGTAATAATCACAGGTCTTATAACTATCTAATCCCTATCATATCATCACCAGAGCCACAAGAGCAAGAGACTTAAACCTCAACATGGATATAAATAGGATGTGCTGGAGGGACAGATTCATCACCCAGAGACTCCCTATGCTGTGGAACAGAATCCCAGTCCATGTGAGACAGAGCACCTCGCTGGCTCTGTTCAAGAGGAATCTTGACCAGTGGATGGGAGATCGTAGGTTTACCCCGGGGATCATCTCTGTATCACTGCTGGACAGAGGCACGGCAAACTAATGGGTATAGTATTCTTCAACCTAAGGGGTGGTGAAAGCCACACAACTCTGGTTAGGCTTATAAATGCCCTAGGGCAGATAGCCTAGTATGAACCTATGAACCTATGAACCTATAACATCTCCACCTGATTTTTTTGTTAGAATGTCTGTTACAGTAGAAGCATTTATACCCTGATAGAACTGGTTTCCAGTCATTGTTATTTAACCATGTTTCACAAACAACAGCAACATCAACATCAACATCAATCTTGTGGGGACGTAGCAAATTTTCCAATAAAACAAAAATTATTACTAATGCTGCTAGCATTAACAACCATCAGAGATGCATCAAATGTTGCTATCTGTGAACTGTTAAATTTTCAACCTGGCAAAAATCCTGCCTAGTGTTTATACTTAAGCACTGGCCATTAAGGTCAGCTGACTTGTTTTCCTTTTGTTGACAGCCTCTTAGTACTTGGTGGCCTCAGACAGTGTAGAAACTGCAAATAATCCAAACTCTGTGAGAGTTACACATATTTAACTAATTTGAAGGCACCCGTCACACCTAAAAACATGTACACTGAACATCATAAACTCATACCTTCACCTAAACTCCACTACATTCTCATCAAAATCACTTTAAAATGTTATATCAGCAAAAATACCAAAGAGGCCTCACAGCAGATGCTCTAAAAAATCACTCCAGATGCAAAATCTACCAGAAACATTTAATGCAAAGTCCAGCAAAAATATTAAGTATAAAATAGGTAAGCACTTTCACAAATATCCCATTTGCTTCATCAAACCTTTCCATAAAACTTCAGAATCCCCCATTAAATACAGTGACAATTTTCAAAACAGCCAATCAAACAATTTCACATGATGTCACAGCACATGAACATTCAACACTCATAAGAATTTAAAATAAAAATTTAAAGTAAAAATTTCTTAAGTTTAAAATCCCATACTTCCATATCTATCAAAAAGGTCAAATAAATAAGATTTTCTAAGTATATAGATTATTATAAATATACTTTATCCATCTCACTTTCTAAGCTTCCTATTCTTCAACTTAGGTGTTATTAATATATGGTCATTTAGACTCTTCCCTAAATGTGCTCTCAATCTAATAATCCAATATATCCAATGGGATATTTGTGAAAATGCTTACCTATTTTATACTGAATGTTTTTGCTGGACTTTGTATTAAACGTTTCTGGTGGATTTTGCATCTAGAGTGATTTTTGAGAGCACCTGCTGTGAGGCTGCTTTGGTATTTTTGCTGATATTTCTTGATTTGTACTAAAAAGCAGCATTCTTCCATGTGAAATTTGTGCATTTTTTACTTTAAACTGTTATATGTTGAGGTCATTAAAACATCTACAAAAGCCTCCTACAATTGGCAAAGATATAGCCCAGTGAAAAATTCTCTAACTTAATAACTCCATGCACACTTACAGCATTATGTCGCTAGGAATCAGATTACTCCCAATTTTGTGCCCCTAAACTTTAAACATTAAACAAAAAGGTCATATGATTGGTGATTCTTCTGTTAGTCATACAGATTCTCTACTCACAAAGCAGGACAAAGATGGATTTACAGTCATCTGCTTCATAGTGTCAGGACCTCTGCCTTTACAAGGGTCCTAAAGACATTTTCCGGGGCAAATATGAAATGGTGGTGAACCATGTGGAAGTGAATGGTCTAGAAACAAAGCTCCATGTAATGTGGAGAAGGACATGTCACAATTTTTCATACCTGTAACGAATGCAAAAAAAGACTATGCTCTGAGGTGGAATCCTTCCTCCACCAACAACGACGCCCAAGTAAAAAGGAAGGATAATTGGCTTCAACAACTGGTTTAATTGGTGTCACTTGAGGAGGGTCTTTTATGTGGCAGCATAGGCAAGATGATTTACAGTGCAACTTGTTTCACCAACAATGACCTGCACCTCTTGTTCAAAGGCTTCCACTTACCTGTCTATTTATTTATTTTATTTATTTATTTGACATCTGTTTATCAGGAAAGTCCAACTGGGCATGAATCCCATTTTCAGCAGTGGCCTAGAGAGAAAAGCTCCAACATACATAGTTCAGTTAACAAACTACATATATTATCACATGAAGTGGAGTAACAAATAGTAAAACTGACATACAGGATAAATAAAGTCAGATGAAAACAATCATACAATGAACATTAAACAACAATCATGGGATATTGAACATATTGAACACCTAGTAAAGTACAATCAGTAGTGATAACCAATGGTAAAGATGTTAAGCATTTAAAATATGGGCAAAAGACTAGGAGAAAGGAAAGAGGTTTTGCAGTTGGGGGGGAGATTAGAAAACAGAGTTAAAATAGGGAACTATCAGAGATGTAAGTGGTGATTTGGCTAATAAGAGAAGGGAGGAGAAGGAAAGTAGAAAAAGAAGAGCAAGGGAAAGAGAAGGGAGAAGGAAGGAAGAAGGAAGAGAGGGGAGAGAAAGGAAGAGAAGGAAGGAGTAATGGGTAGTGTCAACCTGGTGTAAGACATGTACAGGGCCAGGAGTTAAGGAAAAATCTCTTTAGACATTGTTTAAATATGTGACTAGATAGCATTGATGTAATATCTGTAGGAACACTGTTCCAGACCTTGCTACTGAGTAGGAATATAGGCAATGACCAATACATATTCTGGGTCTATAGATTTCAAGGAGGTGTTTCTCAGATGAGTGAAGAGGGTGATGAGGGAGGTAATGTTTAAGAATGGTGCTGGTTGCTGGGCAGGATGAGGATTTATAAACCTTTTTATGAGCAAGGAGGTGCTGAGTGAACTTGTGGTAGTGAGGTAACTCAAGCCAGTTAAAATATCTGAGGGTGGATCAGTGGTGGGAGTTGTACAACTGACTGCAAATCTAGATACTTTGTTATAGCAAAGCTCAAGTTTTGATCTTAGAGACATCTGAATGCTTGGGAAAATGAGTGAGGCATATAGTAGTGAAGGAAGGAGGTATGTATGTATGAGACTAACTCCCGAGGAGTTGGTAAGGAATATGTTTGATCTATAGAACATGTCCAGTTTTTGGTGTGTTGTTTTTATGCACCTTTGAATATGAAGATCTAATTTCAGTCAATCATCTATTATGACACCAAGTAACTTTGTATGAGGTAAAACTCTCAACAATACTGAAAATGAAGAAGATATTTTGAATGTGTCTTATTTGTGTTTGGGATTTGGGGAGAAACAAGAGAAGTTTTGTTTTATTTGGATTTAGGAAAAGCTGATAATCACTGAACCAGTTTCCAATAGAGATGAAAGCCTGCTGAGTGGGTCTATATCATGAGATCGACAGGTGAAAATGTCAAAATTCACTTGTTTGACACCAAAATGTCGAACTCCAAGTTTCCCGAACGGCCAAAACACTGATTTCTTTCCAACTGAAAGAAATTGGTTGGTCAAACACCAACACCACACTAAAACAAACATATTTAAGTGAAGGGCTTTGCCCCCTACACACCCCAATGTGGGGGGCTATGCCCCCCACAAACCCCTAACTTAATATTCTAACTCCAAGACCGCACTACAGTCAGGGAAAGGGCAGGTGTCACAGAACAGCCAACCAATTTCTTTCCGTTGGAAAGAAATCAGTGTTTTGGCCGTTTGGGAAACTTGGAGTTCAACATTTTGGTGTTGAACAACTGAGATTCGACATTTTCACCTGTCGCTCTCATGAAATAGATCCTGCTGAGTGATAGAGTGTAACTGGGAAAGACTATTAGATGAGTAAATGACAGTGGAGTCATCTGCATATTGTATAAGTATAGCTTCTTGGGAGGATGTATGTAGATCATTTATAAATATGTTAAAAAGGAAAAGACCAAGTATGGAGCCTTGTGGGACACCTTTATTAAACAGGAGAAAAGATGAGTGAGTAGAGAGCCATTTAACTGACTGTAGCCAGTTAGGTAGCTAGAGAACCAAGTGACTGTTATACTGAAAAAGTCTAAGGCAGACATTTTTGAGAGTAGTTTGGTATGTGAGACTGTATCGAATGCTTGAGAGAGATCTAAAAAGAGGGAAGAAACTAATTTGTCATCTCTGACTTTAATGACGTGGTCCAAAAAGATAATAAGGGCATTAGTGCTACGATCTGGGTGAAAGCCCTGTTGGGTAAAGGTTAATAGATTTTCTTGGAGTAAGTACTGTAAAAGTTCTTTATGAATATATTTTTCTAATATCTTGGAAAGAGGGGACAAGACTGCAATTGCTCTGAAGCTTGTTATTTCAGTGGAGTTTCTCCCTTTATGAAGAGGAATAATATCAATTTTTTTCCAGAGATATGGAGCATATGACTCACAAATGGATTGATTAATCAAGATAGAGACTGGGTAGGCAACAGAGGATCAGCAATCTTTAAATAACCATATGGGTGATTATTTACAGAGGGTGAGAGCAGGGCTCAAGATTGTGTAATGCATTTTTATATAGGAAGTACAGACAAATTTTAAGTTGAAAATGGCATTGTTAGAGCTTTGAATTTTGTCAGGGGTGGCATGATTCTGTAGGGAGTTTTGGATAAGGTAGCTACTGCATTCAATAAAGTGGGAGGTAAATTTAGAAGCAGTTTCTAAGAGTGAGATATCTGGACAAGGGCTAATGGTATTAGGAGTTCCAGGGCATAAAATTTTCTTGATAGTGGACCAAATTCTGGGGGAGGGTTGTGTTTTTGGCTATCCTGTGGGTTGAAGTAATATTTCTTATCAGCAGTAGCTTGTTTTTTTTCTCATGTTTCAAAGTTGTTTGTAGGTCTGTAGTTGAGCTTGAGACTTACTTTTGCCAGTTTCTCCAAGCTTTCTCTCTCTCTTATCCATTCATTGTCTAATAGAAGGGGATAGCCAGACTGACTGGTTGAATTTAACTCTCATTTTCTTACAGGAGCGAGGCTATTGAGAATGTCAAGAAATATTGCATTAAATTTTAGAACAGCATTATCCAGTGTTAGGGAAGCCACTGTGGTACAGCGGTAGTGTTGGTGCCTCACAGCAAGAGGTTCTCCTGTTTGACTCTTGGCTGGAGTGCCTTCTGTGTGGAGCCTGCATGTCCTCCCCACGGTCAAGTGGCCCCCAAAAGACATGCGTGAATGGGCGTGCCTTCGCTGAAGGTTGGGCATCGGGCTGGCAACCCGGCACCATAAATATCTACTGCCAGTCATTAGCGGGGTCCGCTGTGGCGACCCCTAACCGGGAAAAGCTGAAAAGACAAACAAACATTATCCAGTGTTAGGGAACAGAGGATGGAACAATTAATGTTATTAAGGATGTCATTAAAGATCTTGGAATTGGAATTTGAGAGGTTATGCCAGTCTTTATAAAGATGCAGTTTGATATGGTGAGTTGCTAGTATCTGAACATAGGTGGGATGGGAGTCTGGGAGGGTTTTTGGAGAGTTATAAAGGTATTTGAGACTTAAGATCCAGTCCAGAGTAGTTCCAGTGTTATTAGCTCTGCTGAAGTGAGTATGGGATGTTATGAGTTGTTTGAAGCAAAGATTGATACTAGTGGAAGGGTAGTCTGATGTGAAGGTTTACCAGTTAATATTGACATCACCAAGAATTATTTATTTCATGAAAAATAGAAATAGATGCCCAGTGTAGGATGTCGTCCAGAAAAAGGATGTTGTTTCCTGGGGGAATATATAGGGCAATTAGACATAATGTTTTATGCTCATTTAATTTACAGTGAGAGACAAGGACCTCAGCAGAGAGGAATCCAGGTAGAGAAATAAAAAGAGAAACAAGAGATATGGTTAGAAATCATGATTTCTACACCACCACCTTTTTTATTTAATCTGTCAGACCAGATGATAGTATAGCCAGGGGGTAGAATTTCAGAGTCTTTTATATGTGGTTTGAGCCAAGATTCTGTAAAAATAACACCTGGGAGTAATAAGTGAGCCAGCAATGAAATTCAATAACTTTGTTTACTATACATTGAATATTTATGTATATGATTTTAAAATTTTTAGTAAATTTTGTTACAGTAGAAGAGGGAGCAGATGGAGAAGATAGGCAGTTGGGATCTAGGTTTAGGTGGACATCACCACATAATATGATCTTTTTACAGTATGTATACACTACCAAGGGTTTAGGTATGTTGGTATTAATTTTAAATTTTATCTTATATGGATTGGGAGAAGGATTAAGAATTTTATATATGAAAATGAGATGAGGGGTAAGCCAAATAAGCTAGCATCAATAGTGATAGTGAATGGGTGACAAGTGACATGGGCAGTGTGATTAAGGGTGGGGGATTGAGAAATAGGTGCAATAAGTATCATATAGCATGTAAGGCATGATAGTAGTAGGAGTACGTGTGTGGGCAGAAAGATGAGGAGCACATTTGTTGTGTATTAGAAACAAGAGTCTTGATTCAAAGATGGCTGCCATGCTGTAAACACTGCTAAACTGCAGCTCTTCAATTAACCCGAGGAAAATCTCTGATCTGAGTGGATATCAGGAGGTTTAAACATCAAATTGATGATAAAAAGTTGCATTTATACTGACCTAATCTAAAATCAGTTAAAAAAGTGGGAAAAAAAAGTATTTATCCATCAGGATTACAAGTGATTACTTTGTTCTGAAGAGAGAAACAAACAAAGGACCGTGTGCTTTCTTTATTCTGCCTTTCTGCTTGGGGAAAGAAAAATCTTGCAACAAGGAAGAACCATGGAAACAACTACTACTAAGACAAAGTTGTCAGAACTACAGTCGCCAGTAAAGGATGGAACTGCGAAAAACAAAGGATTACTAGACAGCAGGAACAACAGAAACCAGAAACTAGATCCAGGACTGATCAGCCACTAAACATGGAGGATATCAAACACGCTTTACTACCTATACAGGAAGCTCTAAAGGACTTGACCTCACAAATACAAACATTTGGAGTTTTATGCAATCAATTGCTTCAGAGAATGGACAAAACTGAGACCAGAATTTCTGAAATAGAGTACAAAATTGACATGCTGGAGAAAAAATCAAAGGTATGTGATGTGGATGTACAAGCCATGCAAAATAAACTTATTGATTTAGAAGCAAGGTCTAGAAGAAATAATATTATTATAAGAGGAATCCCTGAAAACATCCAGTATGCAGAGCTAATACCAGCCATAACACAAATATTTGAAATACTGTTAAATGATGTTGATGGGGTGAAACAGATTGTAATAGAAAGGGCACACAGAGCGCTGAGAGAGGTACAAGCTTCTACTATGCCTAGACCTGTATATGTTAAGATATTGAACTTTCAAGATGTTAGCAAAATACTGTTTACTGCAAAAAAAATGGTGGCTATGTTATGTGGAAAAATGTTAAAATATTTCTGGCTCAAGATTTACCATTACAAGTAAGGCAGGCTAGACAGTCTTTATCTGCTTACTGTAAATTTCTGATTGATAAACAAATTAAATTCCAGATGAAATACCCCAATATGCTTACATTTATGGTGGATGGCACTAAATATCCTGTTTCCAATAAAAATCAGGCAAAAGAAGTGTTTCTGAAAGTTTTTAAAGTTCTACCTGCATCAGAGGGCTGAAAAGAACTTCAATTGAGACTGGCATGTTCCTGTAGTCAGATCCAGCATGTATTCTACCTCAAGGCTTTTCTAATCCTTTGTTTCTTCACTAAACTGTTCAGGCCTCTGAAAAAGCAATAAAACTGTTTGTTTATGCTAATCTGAGGGTCTGCTGTCTGGTTTCCAGACTTTTATGGCCTCCAAGGTCTATTTCCATTGTGTGGTAAACAGGAAATGCCTGGATTTCAACTGAGAGTGTAGATTTGGATGTAATACTTCTTGTGGTCCTGCTGTGAAAGAGGTCCCTTGTCGTGAGTATTTCTGATGGTTTCCTGGCTTGAAAAGACAAAGAGAACTGAAAATAATATGTTAATGTTCTTTTTATAACTAAATAACATTACAGTATGTACTTAAAACACATAATAACATGTGCTTTTACTGTTTTTTTCTTCTTTTATAGGTGTGAACCAAAATTGTTTTTTTTTACTATATGCAGTGAGTGGCAGGCACTGTGTAGGGTACAGATCTAAAATGTAGGATGTATTTTTTTTTTTTCTCTCTCTCTCCTCTCTTCTGTAAAAAGTTTATGTACATAATGATTGCAACAAAACAGATACTTAAGGTAGGATAAAATAAGTACCCAATCTACTAAAACTTTCCTTTACACAGTAATAACCTTAGAAATGAGATTTGCTTAACTAATAGTTAAACCAAGGCTGTAGTTAAGTAGCGGTGTTTGGTAGGGAATGTGTAGGTTAGACTTTGATGTAGATATGCTAGAATATATAGGTTGTATGTTTAGGAAATGTTTTAAATGTTATTACCTGAAGTTTTTCAATGTGTTGGCGTGTTTAACCTTGTTTATATTTTCTCTTATACAAGACCTATATAAATCCTGGTCCAGGGGTAAAGTGGGTAAGCACTGGTTAGGGACGGAATGTAGGAAATGCTTCCAGATTAGATATAGTGTACAGTCAATACACGTCAATTTCATAATTCCCCTCTTATATTGTTATTTGATACCAAGACCTGTGAATGTGGGAGTTGAACTCATGGAATGTTAAAGGGCTCCAGAACTTGAAGAAGAGAAAGCTGTTGCTACACATATTATTACAAGACAAAGCACTGTTTGTATTTCTACAGGAAACACATTTGATGAATGAACAATGGAATGATATTAGAAAAAAGAACTGGATTAGAGAGCTAGTGACATCAGAAGGTAAGACAAACAGTGCGGGAGTGGCTATAATTATCAAAACCCAATACAAAGATAGGATTTTAGACTCCAAAGTGGATCCAAATGGGCGATGGTGTTATGTGATTTTATCGGATAATGCATTTGATAAACCTATCCTACTTTTGAATATATATGCCCCATGTAATGATCAACACAGTTTCATAGCATCATTATAGCCAATATTAACACAATATGATGGTTATTATTTTGTTGTGGGTGGGGACTGAATACCTATCAAAATCCAAAGTTGGATAGGTCTTGTCCACAGAGAGCATTTAATAAGCAGGCCGGGATAGCATTAAATGATTTTAAGGAAGATTTTCAATTATATGACCCCTTTTCTTATTCACAAGATATTAATAATGCAAATAAATACACCTTCTATTCACCATGCCACAAAATGTGGGCTAGAATAGATTACTTTTTGATATCTAAAGCACTAACGAATTTAGAACCAGTGGTGGTTATACATACTAGTCATCTATCAGATCACTCAAAAATTTGTTAAAATTTTCTAAAGATTTAAAAGACACAAGAAGGCATAGGGGTTATAATTGGTCACTCAACCCAAATCTTTTAAGTAAAAAGAGATAGCAGATGGAATTATAAAATATTTGAAAGAATTTACAGATAGCTTGAAGCTCCAAAACATACTCCTGACACTGAATGGGCGACAGCTAAAGCTCAAATTAGAGGATTTCTTATACAAAAAGCCTCATATTATAAGAAAATTCATAATAGTGATATTCAAAAACTAGAAATAAGAATAAAACAACTTGATAATGAGCTGATTCAGAATTTTAACGCTCAAACTGAGGAGGAAATGTTGAAGCTTCAAAGGGATCTCTTTTTGCTTCATAATAATAAATTAACACTTCAAGAACATAGGTGTTTAGTGAAATATGCTAATAATGTTCAAATACCATCAAAAGCACTGGCAAGGATTATAAATCAATCAAAAACAACTGGATATATTTCGGAAATTCAGTATAACGACACAATATATTCTAAAACTGAGGATATTGTTGATGTTTTTGGGAAAATCTATACTAAGGTGTATGAGGGGCAAACTGATAGGTCTCTACATAACCAGAATAAAAGTTTTCTGCAAAAAATTAACTTTCCAGAATTAGAAGAGAGCCTGCAAAGTGACCTGATTAAACCTATTTCTAAAGAAGAAATAGTATATACAATTCAACATATGAAAGTACATAAGTCGCCAGGGCCTGATGGTATTACAGCTGAATTTTACAAAGAGTTTGCTGATAGTTTGGGAAAAGAATTGTCTCATGTATTTAATTATATAACTAAAAATAAAATTAGTGACCCCCACCTCAATGCGTCAAAACAATTTTCATACATAAAACCAATTTGGATCCCCTTAACCCAGATAATTACAGACCAATAGCACTAATGAATGTGGATATGAAAATTTTAACATCAATTATAGCATCGAGACTAAAGAAGGTTTTGATATATCTAATTTCTAAGGAACAAGCTGGATTTATGGCAACTAGACAAACCAGCGATAACACACTTACACTGCATAATATGATGACGTATGCTAAACAAAACAACTTTAATATTTATGCTCTTATAATAGATGCCCAGAAAGCATTTGATAGAGTAGACATAAATTTTTTGTTTGATGTGTTACCCTATTTTAACTTGCCCCAAGAATTCATTCAGATACTACAAATATTATATAGTAATCCATACACTACGCTATACATCAATATGACTTATTCTAACAGAATACAGATTAAAAATGGTACTCAGGGTTGTCCCATGTCCCCCTTATTGTTTAACCTATATCTAGAACCCCTATTTTTATATATCAAGCAAAATTTGTATCATAATGCACCAATAATTTATAGGAATAAAATATTAATGTCAGCATTCGCCGATGATCTTATTATTTATTGTACAACCCCAATTTCGGACAGAGAAAAGATATTAAAGCTCATAAACGAATTTTCAGTAGTTTCTAATTATAAAATTAACTTACAGAAAACGAATATCTTCCCGTTAAGAACCCCAAAACCTTTTTCATTAATGGCCCTGATGGGGAAGTTAACATGTAAAGAAAATATTAAATATTTGGGTATCAACTTCTCTACGGATAATAAGGACTTTTATAACAATAATGTTAAACGAGTATGGGAACACATAATAGCTGATTGTGACAGATGGTAGAATTTAAAACTACCAGTATTAGCAAAAGTATCAATAGTGAAAATGAATATACTACCACGAATGTTATACATATTTAGGTCTGCCCAATTATCAATTTCAAAAACAGTTTTTAAACAAATGCATAAAGATCTAGCTAAATTTATCTGGAACCCAAAAAGAACTAGAATATCTTATGAGAAATTAATGACCCCTAAAACAAGAGGGGGACTTGAGCTACCAAACTTTGAAGCATATTATTTGATTGTAAACGCTAATAAAATTTTAAGAATTGCTAATTATGATGTAACGAATACAAAATGGATACCAACTTGGGTGGTCTTGAATCATAAGCATATTTTGGATAGGAAAATAAATCCTAAAGCATTGCCCTTTATGGACAAAATTAGTCTGATAAAATATGGGGTCATGGACCACATAATAACCTGTGTCTCATCTTTGCAAACTTTATTTCAGTCCGTAGATTTATTGCAATATATGATGGTTCTTCAACCTTTCCACAGGAATCCTAATTTTAAACTAAATAATCAGCTGATCGATCTCAGCAAATTTCCATTAATACTTAATCTGACTCTGTTTGATGTTTTTAATAAACTTGACTTCTCGGCTTTACAAATTAGACAGGAAATGAATCTACCTAGAAGTTACATTGTTATAATGAGACAAGTAAAAGAACTTGCCTTGAGCTACTTTAGGAACTTTAAACCTGCAGCCGGATTTGTGGATAAGTGCTCTGAATTGTGGCAAGCTATCCAACAAGACACTAAATTTATAGCAATTGCATATAAATTAATTAAGGATTTGAAATTTCAGGACAAAATTTTGCTTTCAGAGTATTGGGTAAACAAAGTAACAGTAACAGACAATCAGATATTAAAAGCAATTGATATAACTAGGAAATCAGTTTCTTTTCAAAACTGATGTACAAATTGATGATTTGGAACAATGCATATTACACACATCTTAGATTACATAAATTTAACCCTAGGAATTCTCCAATTTGTCCATACTGTGCAGATCAAACAGCGGATCTTCTTCATATGTTCTGGAGTTGTAAATGCGTATATAAACTTTGGAACTCTCTTAAAGTACAACTGCAAAAGATGGGTTATCAAAGTTCTACACTGTCATGGGAATTTATGATTCTACACATTCCTCCAAGAGAGCTTTCCAGATCGCAAACTATTATTTGTATGAATATTTTTTGCTGATGAAACTCTATATAGCCACAAATTGGCTAGAACCACATAAGACATCATGGAATAATTTTAAGCTTGTGGCCATAAAGCATATACTAGCACATAAATTACTTCTGAAACAAACTAACAAAAATATTAATAACCCGAAAATATGGGAAAAGGTCTTCAATATTATATTAGCATGATACTGATTTTAGGAATATATTAAATATAGGAAGCATTTCATGTAGATATTGTATAAATGGTTTGTAGTAGTTATAGTGTATTATGTGTGTGATGTTTATTGTATTTTTGTAATGTTTTTGGAAAATATATTTCAATAAAAATTTATTATGGAAAAAAAAAGAAACAAGAGTCTTGAAGACAATGATGGAGAATAAATGGTATCTGTATATATAATTATGTTATAAAATGAAATAAAAAAGAATAAAAAAATTAAAAAATAAAAAGAATTAAAAATAATTAGGTAGGAATTTGAATAGGTATGTAAAATATAGGATGCCAATAATGTTGTGCAGAGAGAAGGCTGAAAGGAGTAGAAAGAGGACAGCTGTAGAAAGATAACATATATAAAGAAGAAAAAAATGCTAAAGAGAAAGAGTGTAATAGGAGGCAATAGTGGGTGTAAACAATGGGATGGAGGCTGAGGATTGTTATGGAAGAGGGGAATAACTAGATAGGTGGAGCTTCAAGAATGGAGATATGAGCAGTATGATTTGAGTAGTGGGTGGTAGTGACAGATGAGAGGTAGCAGAATCAAAGTTTTCTGGATGTGAAGAGGAGGAGTTATGCACAGGAAGAGGAGGGTTTTGTGTAGGTACAAAACTAGGGATAGTGAGGGTGGATGAGTTTTGGAGGTAGGATAGGGGAGCAGAGTGAGCCAAGCAAAGTAAGGGTGAACAGAGTGGGCTGAACCAGCTGAAATGGCAAAGTAGTATGGAAGAGGAGAAAAAAATATCTGTAGACTTAGGTGAGCACGGTAAGAAGTCTTATGTGGTAGAAAGAGTAAAAATGTAATGTCATTAGAAAAGCTGTTAAAAAAAGCAATGGTACAGAGTCATAGTAATTATATTTCTGAGAGTCCAGTTAATAGATATTATACCAACATGCCAAATTCAAACCCCAATTTAGACAACAATTCTCAACAAATTGCCTGATTTTGAGGCTCACCTGCATCTGGAACATATCCATGTTTGCGTAATTATGGAGACCTGGTATAAATGTACAGAAAGTATTCCATCTCAGTCTGGATTTTGCACCTTAGCATGTCTTCAGGCCTGATGGTAAATGCAGCAGTGTCTCCATATTCCTTAAATATCCTATCACCTCCACGAATATTCTCAGAGACTCACAAACAGAATTCACAGGACTCCAGCTCACCATAAATAAGACAGATTTCTAACACATACCCTGCTAGATCATGTCCCCACATGTCCATGTTCAATTCCTTGAAGTATTTGAAGATCTCCTTATTAACAATATCTCCATTATTTTTGGGGACTTTAATTACCCCAAAACCACAACACCTGTACCAAGAACTTCTGGACATATCTTAAAATTCCTCTGGAAAAGATAGTTAATAAACCCACCATAGGATATGTTCTAGATCCATTCCTCATGAATACAACATCTTTATGTATTATTTCCCCTGGTCTCTTCTTTCTCAGTCCATTAATTTAGAATCTCTAAATTTAAGGTTATCCAATGGGCAATATCATCCAGTTATATGTTGAAAACTCCAAATACACAGCACCAGATCAGATGCTGAATCAGCAGTTAGTTTCACAAAGGAATTCTATGCTTTCTTGGCCAAATGCATAACATCACAAAACCAGATTAAACTACTATGAGAAATTCAAAAACAAACCACTTTGGTGGTTCACCAGCATATACATCCTTGACAACAAAGGGTGGGGTGACTTTTATATTATAGAGCATACCCAAAACTCATACAGCACAGACTGTACATTTACAGGGAGATGAAAAAGTACTGTTATGACTAGTAAAACAATCCAAGAATTTAAGTTAGTTTCTGAAGCCATGGATAATTGCAAGTCCTTTACCTACATAAGGAAGCTAAAGAACTATGCAAAACAAATTTGAGAGTTTTCCTCAACAAGACTAACCAATCTGATCTAAAGCACATCATCAATATACTAACAAAACAAGTTTAGTTCAAACTTTAACCCTGCAATGTCTAACCAAATGCTATTTATCCTGGAATCCCTTATATCCCATTAATCACCAAAGACCATGCTCTAAAAGGTGCTATCAGAGGCCAAAAATATTTCCTCTATGTGATCATGTTATTTAAACAGCTCAAAATATGCACTCCAGAAACCACTCTTTAAATTGTTTAACCTAAGCTTAGCCACAGGATTTGTTTCTCAGTTATGGCACACAGCAGTGGTGATACTCCTCTACAAAGATGGCCTCACCATGGACCTAATAAGTACCCATGACCCATCAGCATTACAAGCTGATCTGCAAAGCTATGGAGTGTACCATAACTGATCTAATCCATTATTATATCAAAATTGTCATTGGGTTAGAATCTTAATAGTTCGCCTTCAAAAGGCAGATATTATCTTTCAAATCTAGTAAAACAACGTTGAGCAAGCGGTAGAAGAATAAACAGATAAACAAAATAACCACCACAGTCACCAAGCACAAATAAATCCGATTCAGGTAGTAGGGTATGACAGTTTAATACTTCTCAAAATGCCAACAAGAAAACACCAACAAAATAACGCACATAAACCACACGTTTTCGTCTTCAACTTCTTCAGCAATAACAGCCATCATTAAGTACATTTGTTTTTATATACATTCCAACCCACATTCACATTCAGATTACACAATCATGGCCCAAATTACTTAATTAATACTTAAAGAAATATATATGTTACACAGTACAAACAAGCAGGACCAAGTTGTGAAGTGCATAGATTATGCAACCATATCCATTGAACAATTAATAATGAACAACTCCAAATTTACTCAGTACTAGCTGTTAAGTATACATTATATAAGACCATTTTCAAAAGTAGGTTAAATTAAAATCCTACAAAAACTGCATAATGTGTAACCCTTTAAATCTAGTATATAGCACCATCTAGTGGTGTTTGCTAAAAACACTAATAACTTTTAAAAAATAAGTTTTTTTAAAAACTCGTAATAAATAAAATTAAAATAGAATTAAAAACATCAACCATGTTGATTTGCATTGCTAATAATGTTTTGATTTAACAAAGCCACTCTAATGTGACCTAAAAACATACTATTAAAGCTTTGCAGCTCTCAATTTCAACACTGGTGCTAAGGACACCATATCATTAAGCCCAAATCGAATATAGGGAGTTATATTGGCAAGTACTATTAGATGCAAGTAGAAACTTTGGGCTTAATGATATGGTGCAATACATCACAGATAAAAATTAAAAATATAATACATAAAATTTGTATGAATGTATAGGCATTAAGTGCAGCTTGCAACCAGCAATGAAAAACAAAGCCCTGATCTCTACATTATAAACTATAAAAAAATTGGAAACCCTATTCTTTGTTTGTTTTGTTTTAGAATATTAGAAGGGTAAGAGTGAGTTGAGCATAGACTCACTACAGTACAACTGCATTTGTGAGCACAGCAAACACCACGCTGCATAAGCGGGTGTACCAGCTTCCTAACTTTCAGTCGACTCCTGGAACCTGGACCATCAATTCAGTCAACTGTGGTCAAACCTCCTTTTTATCATCAATTAATGTGGCAGAGCATCCTGTTTAATCAGCAATGCAACATAGCATCTGTAGAATATTGTGAAATAGCAGAAATAAGCATCTTGCCTCCAAACTGAAAACAGGTAAATAAATGGAGAAATGTATGCTCCTGTCATGTCAACAACTGTATAAATAAATGCTGATATCAATAGGACTTGTTGGTGGGACAGATTTGTGTCCCAGAGACTCCCCCATCTGTGGAATAGACTCCTTCTCCATGTCAAGCAGAGTACCTCATTATCCCTTTTTAAGTGCAACCTGGATAACTGGATGGAAAACAGAAAATACACCCCTGGGATTCCACCTGTGACCCTGCTGGACAGGGGCTTTGGGTTCTGACTTGTCTAAACATAGGCTAAACTCCTGGCTAGGCTTATAAGTGCCTCATGGCCAATAGCCTCATAACCTCCTATGATCATATGCAGCCATGCCCCATCAGTTATATAAATAAATGCAGTTGTACACCACTAACTATATAGATAAATAAATAAATTCAGAGAAAATGTATTTAAATAGAAATTCAGAATTATGATGTCCGGTCATTGCAATCATATTATCGAATGGGTCCATGGCTCTGAATTGAGAAAAAACATCTGAGGTAGGTTGATGGGATCAGAACCACAAATGTGCCTTGCTAATCCTAATACTTTAATTCCTTTTCCAACAAGCAGCTCACTGTGTCTGCTTGAAAAAGTCTTCCTTAAATCATTATAGTCGTGTGCTCCTCCAGGTGTTTCTGTAGTTACCTCCGACTGACGCCTCTAAGGGTCAAAATATTTCTTGTTCATATTTGCATTAATAATGCCAAAACCATGCTACATACAATGTATCAGATGATGTCATCTTAAAGCATACAAGATGGCAAACACAATTGAATTGATATTTGACCTCTGTCTGATGCAGCTAAAGAGATATTTAATATTATTTGTAGACTGTTTATTTGTATTGTAATAACTTTCATATTTCTCTAAATATCTCAACATTCAGGTAACACAAACAGACCTACACAGCCTCATATGAAAGCTCACAGCTGTATGAAGAAAATACTGCTGGCAGTATGTGTCTTGCTTGAATGGTTACTCAGATATCATAAGCTGTTTATATAAAATTACAAAATGAATATACACTGCCTTTATTTTGACATATAAAGTCCAGTTTAAAGCACCAAACTGAATGAATGCCACTAATGTAAAGATTAATTTATCTTGAATAATTTGCCATTTACATTTTTCTAGTAACACTTATGGCTCCACAGATGTGAATGTTTGTTTGGACTGCAAGGTGAAAACTTCATTTTTTAAAAGGCTCAAGCCACACCCACTGGGAGTTAACAGTACACACTCAAAAGGACTGTACTAAAGGGAATGAGTTAAACTTCATTACTAGATGCTCTCTGGCAACACCTTGCTGCATCGTAAGATGCTGTAAGTTTACATTTCAGTTGATTCACAATATTATGCAGATGCTGTGTTGCATTGCTGAAAAACAGATGTTAGATCCCATGTATTGCTGATGAAAAGGTTGTTTGGCCACATATGACCACTGATTTACTGCTCTCACTGCAGCAAATAGGACAATGTACAGTGTCCTCAATCATCTCATCACCCCTAGATGCAAGTTGGGTTGATTCCGAAGAAGGCTAAGACTGGTCTTGTAGGCCTAGTAAATGTGGAAAGGACCTGGTAGAAGCTGATTGTCAGCTGCAGGGAGGGAAAAATGTTCTTGGTTACCATTTAGATATGAAGCCAGTTTTCTGTATGCAATGCAGGCAGGCAGCAATACATGAGTATAATCTGTTTGGCCAACAGCAGGTAAAAGCCAAGAAATACATTACACACAGACATTTTATTAGAATAGTCCAGTAGCACTGTACTGGGTGATTTTTCAAGGAAGCCCCCAAACCGCAGTCTGATGAATTTTGTGACATATTAAAGAGTGACAAATGAGAAAAGCTGATATTCCCCTAAGAAGAAAGGATCCCACAACAGCAGAAATTCCTTTGCCAAATTCAGTGGAGGAATCAGTTTCCAGAAAGTTTGATGCTTGACTGTATGCATTTTCAGAGCTCATTGTGGTGACATCATATGAAACCTAGGATGAAGAACCATATTCATATAAAATGGCATGCATCCTAGTGGGTTGAGAACCTGTCTTGCACTGACTGCTTGTAGTGAAAAGGGCTCCTACAGATTCTGTACCACCACCAAGTGTTTCTCATTAGCAAGACTTTCAACCAAAAAATAAAACCAAATAGAACAAAATGTGAAACTAATGAAAATGGAACTCTAATCAAACACAGCAGCCAAAATCCAAAGTCCTGAACGTAGGTTTATTTTTAAATAACACAATATGTTTTCATTACTCTAACAGAAAGTAACTTCTTCAGTTACGTTCTGTTCGAGTAACGAAAATGTATTGTGTTATTTAAAACTAAACCTATGTTCAGGACTTTGGATTTTGGCTGCTGTGTTTGAGTAGAGTTCCATTTTCAAGACTTTCAACCAAAACATATAACTCATTAGCAAGACTTTCAACCAGAGCATATAACTGCCCCTAGGCAAGTCAAAGTATGGGCAAGGAAAACAGATGACTTATTGGTATAAGAAAGTCCACTGACTATAACATTATGATCTCATGCAGTTACTTGAATTAACATTCAAAACTGTATCATACAGCTATCTAGCTAAGAAAACGGTGATGAGATGAGACACTTCCTGCGGTATGATAACACTGAAGCAGAATATCTGACAATGCAATCAGAGCTATGAACAGACAAAATGGACAAGTGGCAAAACTGAAGGGAAACTTGGCAACTTGAAATCTCATTTTCTGTACGCAGGCCTTATAAATATTTGCAGGTATGAATTCATTGTATCCAGAATTTCCATGAAATAATTATGTTCTATTTAAAAGAGCACAACCATTAAGCATACCATTCTGAATTTCCTTATGTAGAAACAAATCTCATTGAGATTTGTAAAGTCTAATACAAATCTCCTCATCTTGATCTTTTGTTGTCTTCTATTATAACAACTGTTTAATTAAACATGAAGTACTCTGGATCTTAAGAGATAACATTTCAGCAGTTACCTCATCACTATTGAATAATCTTCAAACTACTATGAGTGACTATTGAACAAGTCTTCTCAATACCTTTCTTATTTGGCTTTTGGCTTTTCCCGGTTAGGGGCGCCACAGCAGAGCTCCGGTCCGCTAATGATTGGCAGTTTTTTTTATGGTGTTGAGTTGCCAGCACGATGCCCAACCTTCAACGAAGGCACGCCCATTCAACGCATGTCTTTCGAATGCCCACTCGACCTTGGGGAGCACATGCAGACTCCACAGAGAAGGCACTCCCAACCCAAGCTGAGAATTGAACTGGAGAGCCTCTTGCTGTGAGGCAACAATGCTACCGCTGCATCACCGCAGTCTAAGTCGTCTCAATACCAGTAATTGTAATAAGCTATTTGTTGCAAAAGCACTGTAAGATATACTATTCTAACTGCTTATTTCCTCAGCTACTCCTAAGTCTCCATTACTTAGTCTCCTTTTTGTCTGTTTATCCTTACATTCTCTCTCTTTCAAATGTAAAAGTCTTACTATTATCACTACTCTCCTACTTACCCTCTTTCCTACTTTATTTTTCCACTCAGGAACCCTCTAACTGTCCTTACTACTGTCTTCTTGCATGTAACAATCTCCCTTACTTACTATCCCTGTTACTGTCTTCTTGCATGGAACTATCTCCCTTACTTACTATCCATTACTGTCTTCTTGCATGTAACTATCTCCCTTACTTACTATCCATTACTGTATTCTTGCATGTAACTATCTCCCTTACTTACTATCCCTGTTACTGTCTTCTTGCATGTAACTATTTCCCTTACTTACTATCCCTATATTTCCACCCCCTCCTCACTACTGCCTTGTTTCCACAGACATAGCCTTAAGTCACCTCACCATTTTACTCTTTTCCATCTTTATTTTACAGGTCCCTGGTACCAATATTAAGGTTTTACAAACCCAAACCAACTAAAAGAAGAATACCCACTCTCCTTGAGTTCTGACTTCTTGGAATCCTCTCCAGCAACTGTACTATTAAATCAAAGCAAGGTATGTGTTAAGTACATAGCATTTAACCAGTCCTCTTAGCCTACTAGTGTGTAATTTTATTGTAAGGTACCTGTCAGCTACGACACATCTATGCGTACCCCACCCTTCACCTAAGTTCTCCACTTGTCCTCCTACCTCCCTACCCACTTGTCCAGCCAAGTTTTCTGTTAGCTCCTTATCTCTCCACTGATGCTACTACTGGTTTAGCCCTTACTGCTTATTACTTTCTGTACCCTCTCCTCACACTGTCGTCTTCATCCACACAGTCTCTCACTACCTCATACTACTTTCTGTACCTTCTCCTCACACTGTCTAATCCAGCCACACAGACTCTCACTCACCTAACCCTGACCCAGTAACTTCCTTCTCCCTCTTCTATCCCCCCACTCAGCTCCCTAGCCTCACTCACAGCTTAGTGACCATATACCCACCTCCCTAGTCTTGTGTCCAGCTTCATGTATGCTAAACCCTCCTCCATAGCCTTGTTCATAAAAAGAGAAAATAAAAAAAATTATTCCTAGATACAAAACAGCTCTGTCCTGTTGAAAAGCCTTTCACTGATTGTTTTCTTCTATCACTGTGCCTCTTCCACGATGGTGCTAACCCGCTCCATTCGCTCCTCTACCCTACCCCACCCCCATTCCCACCCACCCCTAGATCACTCAAACTTATAGTTAAACACCACACCCACCAGCAATTCACACCTTACCAATTATCCTATTATACCCCACCAATCAAGTGGAACATAAACTATAACCACCACACCCATAATAACACACCCAAGCATATCAACTAGTACACACACAATAGTATACTCCCTAAATAAACATTATCCTCACCAAATCTAAAACCATGTACAGCTTATGAAAACCCTTTCTACTAAAAATACTACTTTACCCATCAACTATCTCCATCCTACTTCTGCTCTCCATGCTTTCTTCCTACCTCAACCAACTACATATCACTTTACCACCTCCATGGCAAACTGAACCCATAGCTAACCACACACTACTAAAAAAACTTTCCTATAACAAGCCCCAGCACTACCTCCTTTCAAACCCTATCCCTCCTTTACCACAAGTTATCAGTAAAAACAAACCCTCACATCTCACATACGCTATCTAAAATTCTTGATAAACTAGCCAAACTCTATCTAAACCTACTGCAAAAACTCTCCTGCTGTGGAGACATACACCCAAACCCTGGGCCCATCCAAACAGAAAAAACTGAAATACAGTTACCAAATCCCCCCTACTACAAACCCAAATAATATCTCCTTTTTCTAAATATAAACGTAAGAAGTATACTGAACAAATGACCTGCATGCCTTATTAGCCTTGTATAAACCTGACATAGTGGTACTAACAGAAACATGGCTCAAACCTGATCACCACAACAATGAGATCATAGCCCCAGGTTATGATATCATACGTAGAGACAGAACAGGGAAAAAGGGTGGAGGTGTAGCAATACTATTTCAAAATCACCTCACCCTAGAACGAGTTGATTATAATAACCAAGAAACCAATGAGATAGAACTTATCCTTGCCAAATTTAAACTAAATACCAACAAAGAAATAATCATTGCAGGTGCCTACCTCCCACCAGGTAATAACATTCCTATAATGGAAAACCTGTTAAACTGGTTTTCACACTCCTTCCCTTACGAAACCATACTACTAGGTGACTTTAATATAGACTGGGTCAACTGCTCCACCCACTATCCCTCAGATCACATCAACCTTCATGGGTTCACCCAAATAATAACTACCCCCACTAGGACTGACAAAACAACCAAATGGCAATCCATTTTGGATTGGATTCTGGTATCCCACTCCACTCTTATACAACAATCAGGCTGTTTCCCTAACAGTCTAAGTGACCATCAACCCACCTACCTAATCAGGAACAGAATCCACCATCTGCCCAACCTACCTATCCTCAGAGTAATACGTAATAAAAGAAACTTCATAGCCAATGACTTTAATAAGGCACTAAGTTGTTGCAATTGGTTCCCCCTCAAGCAGCTACCTCTCGATGAAGCAGTACAGTATTTTAACTCAACCGTCCTATAATCCTAGACTATCATGCACCCTCCAGAACTATTAGGCCAAAAACCTACCACGCCCCATGGCTTATCAATGATACAAAAAATATAATGAAAGAAAGGGACAAAATCTGGAGAGCATCTCACAAAGATAAAAATACTACTCTAAGGCAAAAGTAGATAGAACTGCGTAATGAAGCCAAGAGGCTAACTAAACTTGACAAGTCCAACTACTATAAAAACTGACAAGATAAATATACCCATAACCCCCAAAAATTTTGGGCCTCCATAAATAGATTACTTCACCCTGGGAAAGCGTACACCCCTACCCCTGTGTTGCCAAACAACCAAGACAATATCCCTACACAATTTAATAAATTATTTACAGAAACAGTACAAAATCTAGCTAATACCCAAAAAAAACAATGGCACTCCAATACAGTCATCCACTACAACTGACAGTAATGCAAATAACAACACTTCTACCTTTTCCCTGCAGCCAGTGTCCACTAAAATGATTTCAAACCTCCTTAAGAAGCTAAAACCAACCACAATAGTAGCCGATAAACGTCCTGCAGATTTCCTTCAAATATCAGCAGAGGTCATATCATATCCAGTGTCAATTCTTATAAATAGGTCAATTTCAGAACACAAAGTACCTACCTTATGGAAAACATTCTGCATTGTTCCTCTGCAGAAAGGAGGCAACTCCTTAGAGTTGACCAACTATCGCCCAATAACCATACTATCACCCTTATCAAAAATTTTAGAAAGAGTTGTTCACTTGCAACTAATGCAGTATCTCCAACAAAACAAACTACTATCCAGTTCCCAACATGGCTTTAGACCCTCATATAGTACCACCACCGCTCTTCTATCTTTCACCAACACAGTCAACCACTACAGAAACAAAGGTATTTTTGTATCATCCATTTTCCTAGACTTATCAAAAGCCTTTGACATGGTTAATCACAATATACTCCTCGATGCTCAATCTAGTCTAAACATATGCTCCGCCACTATACTATGGTTCAACAGCTACCTATCAGAATGCCAACAAGCAGTCCTCTGGCAAGAAAAGCTCTCCCCTCTCTTACCGGTATCCATAGGAGTCCCTCAAGGATCAATACTTGGCCCATTGGTGTTCTCTCTTTTCACTAATGACATCTCTTCTTCCCTGCCCACTGCCTCAGTAGTACAATATGCTGATGACACCACCATAATATGTGCCACCCCCAGCATAATGGAACTGCATACCCTTACCCAAAATAACTTTACTCTAGCTGAAATCTGGTTTTCTAACATAAAACTACTTCTCAATCCCAAGAAAACAAAACTAATCCTATTTACCCTTGGCAGATCACCTAACTTAAACAATAGCCTCATCATAAACTCCAAAAATAATACTCAAATCACGCCAACCAACCACACAAAACTACTAGGAGTCGAGACTGATAGTCACCTGAAATTTGATATCCATATAGCACAAACCATCAAAAAGGTGAACAGAAAATTAGGACTCCTCTATAGAAACAAAAAGTTCATGACTAAACAGACCAAAGCCACTATCACAAGAACTCACCTCCTCTCCATCCTTCTTTATGCCTCCCCTATCCTAACTAATCTTCACCTTACCGAACTTCGCAAACTGGAATCATGTTACAACAACATTGCCAAGTTTGCTACAGACTCCACAAATAGGTCCCATCACCGTCATTCCCTAATGCAACTCAAGTGGCTGGAGCTTCCTCAGCTACTACGACTTAATCAAGTCTCAGTAGCACATAAACTCTACTACTACCTGAGAAAATGCCTGCACTACAGCAAATAATTCAGCCCCACACCACCACTAGAGCCCTAGGATCTAGCAGCCAAAACCTCATTCATGTAATTAGACATAAAAATATAGCAGGCAAATCTCTCTTTGCCTGCACAATAGCCCAAAACTGGAACTCACTCTCAAGCCATATAACTACCACTACTTCTAGTACCCAATTCAAACACCTCCTGAAATCCCGTTATTCAAACAATTGGCTCTGCTCTTGCTACTCCCCAGGGTAAACAATAACTATGCACAGTTGCAAGGATTCTGCTACTCTCTAACACTTTCCTTACATAGCCCTGCTAATATCCTTGCTTATTCCTCCAAACTCAGCATCAACACAATAGGATAAAACATACTAACACTTGTATACTACACTATTAAAATCTGTACCTGATAAAGGATGCAATCTGTATCTGAGAAAGGTATAAACCTTATCAGATCTCGTCATCTTCTCATCTTGGTCTTACCTCAATACCTATACTTTTGATGTGTGGGTGTGAGTATATATATATATATATATATATATATATATGTGTCTCTGCAAATGTAACTGTATAAATGTATTGTGAATGAGAATGTATATGAAAAAAAAATCATTTTAGTTCTCTGCTAATTGTTTGTTTTACTAGATGCATTACATGCTGTGTAAATTGTCATTTTTGTACTACTTTACATATTGTAACACAAGATATATCCAAGTACAGCTGCCATCCAAAGGTACACATCCCAAAAAAGGAAAACGCTGAAGATGAAAAGACTGGACACGACCACCACAACGTATATAAAATCCAGTTTAATAGATATCTATTAAACTGGATTTTATATACGTTGTGGTGGTCGTGTCCAGTCTTTTCATCTTCAACATATTGTAACACCTAAATATGTTATTAAGAATTGCTTAGAAATGTATAAATGCTAATAGTGTAACATGGAGCTTTTCTCCCTGGGCCTCCGCTGAAATTGGACCTGTGTCCAGTCAGACCCTCCCGTTTAACAAATGTAAAATAAAATAAAATAAATAAATAAAATCTTCTGAAATGGTCTAATATCCCATCTAACTGAACAATAGTCCCATTGACTGCTGCAGAGTGTAGGCTGCCTTCTAAGGGAAATGAGCAGGATTTATGGGTTGATCCCTCGACCCAGGTAATGGTTTTCAGGACAGTCTCTGCTGTATGTATTCATCTTTTACTTGAAGCAGTAGAAGAAAATGCTAATTACCTGTCTCTACATCATTTGGATAAGAGTTTATCAAAAAAACAAATTCTTGCTTTTTAAAAATTCCTTGAATATTGGTAAAAGGTAGGGTGAGATCATGAAAAGGATTCTACATAGATTTTTTTCACTTCTTTTCTAAATATCCCAAACTCTTTTGACTTTCCCAAAAGAAATATCTCAAAATGTGTTGACTTTCCCAAAAGGAGTGTTAATCAGTACAGAACTACATATAATCTTTGCCTTCATATCCTCATGACAGGCTTCGGTCTTGAGCCAGGAATGCCTTCTCACTACAATCTTAGTAGGCCCTAGATCCTGCAACTGCCACATCACAAATGCACTTATTTTAGCAATGGAATTTAGCCGCTTAATTTCTTCTTGATTCTTTTTGGAAGAATCTGAAATGCGTCTTGCATCTCTATCAAAACGGAGCTCTGTTACATCATCACATAAGCCAGTTAGCTAATGATTTGCCTTCCTAATTTGCTGAAAGTGTAAATTTTTGTTTAATACAATCCAAACAATATCAAATGAGGCAGAGAAGAAAAGGAATAGGAAACAGAGATAGGAGGGAGCAAAGGCTGGAGTGGGAAATAAATTATCACAAGGACATTAATACATTCAAAAATCTGAGCAATATTTTTACAAAAAAGTTCTAGACAAGCACTACAAGTAGCATTAATTCAGTTACTTATTTACATTTCAAATCCCTACTTAGAAAACTTACGCAGATCAAGCTAAGTAAAAGATAAACACTTTTTTTATTCAATGTTATTTGTGTAGAATGCACTCATCACCAAATGGTACAATTTTTATAAAACAGCATTCAGAAAGAATTCGCTTATATAATTATGTTTCTGAAAGCTCAATTATCTTAGAATATTTTGTCACACATTTATTTATTTAACATTTGTTTACCAGGAAAGTTTGACTTGGAACAAGCCAATTTTCAGCAGAGGCCTGGGGAGAAACACTCCAGATGCATGTCTTTGTAATGTGGGAGGAAAACAGAGCACCTGGAGAAAACCCACACAAATGCAGGGAGGACATGCAGACTCCACACAGAAGGCACCCCAGCCAAGAATTGAAACAGAGAACCTCTTGCTGTGTGGTGTCAATGCTAACCACTGCACCAGTGCGCTATCCAAAAGCAACAATAACCATGCTCAAAGCAGTGTTTGTTCTGCTACTGAAAGCCCCAGTGCTTTAAGTTTATATCTCAGGGATATTTCACTACACCAAATAAATTATTGTAGCTTTTTTATATACCTTCTCAAAAAATAAAAGTTTGGGGTATTTTGAAAATATATACCTCCAGTCTCCAGCTGTGTTTTTCTTACAAACATAGCACTGATATGGACAATCTGGGTGCATTCTGAATAACCTGTATGGGAAATAAAGTGTCTTCCTTATGACTAAATAGGATGTCTAGGTTCATAGGTTTATAGGTAAGTACAAGGCTATCTGCCCGAAGGCATTTATAAGCCTAGCCGGAATGTGTTGGGTTTCGCCGCCCCCTTAGATTAGTCCCTGTGCCTCTGTCCAGCAGAGCCATTGAAGTGATCCCTGGGGTAAACTTTCTGTTTCCCATCCACTCATCAGTGTTCTTCTTGAAGAGGGTTAGCGAGGAGTCTAGGACTGGAAATATCCTGCTCTTGTATTTTCTCATGGTATCCCAAAATTTGATGATGCAGTTGCCTAATAACCCTTAAACCTCAGTAAATGCACAAGCCTATAAGTGGTTTAAAATTACTTCTAGTAACATAATCGACAACCCACATTTGGTATGCATCTTACACTACCGACAGTAATTTGTGTCTCTAGCTGAGAAACCTAAACCTTTGCTTTTGTTAATATGCAGTTCAACTTAGCTTGGTCATTTTAAAATCAAACGAAATCTATTCTTACCTTCAAGTGTTAATGGGGAGCATACCCCTCAACTGTCTAGATTTTCACAGAATGTCCAGATATTTGTCTGATACGTTTTGACTATTCCTCATAAAATATTTGGTTTTCTGGCAAATCACTGGGATGTTCTGAAGACTAAAGTTGCTAAATAATTACATACATTTGAGTTTCAGACTTCAGATCCTTCAGAAAATGTATATTAAAACAAACTCTGTTACTCTAGTAACTTTCTGAGTTTATAAAAGCAATATTTAAAATATGTCCCAATTTTTGGGCCTTTGTTCCCCCCATTTTGTTGGGCTTTGTCCAGATTTCTTGCACTAAAATGGTTGAGAGGTATGCTGGGGAGATAATTAAAAAATGTCTTCCTAAAACTGACTAGCTGAAATGTCTAGTAATTAAAGAACCATAATGAATGTTGCTTACTTTTTCTTATATTCTCTTAGACCATATTTTCTGTCAAGGTACACTCTTTAATCTTCCATGAAGTGTTAATGGTCTGATCTATCGAATAAGGAAAAAATTAATTTGCCAGTGACAAATATGCACTTCAGTCTGGAAACCCCTCCACATTTGCCCTTGAGCATAACTTAATAATACTCGGTTTAAATGGGGCTTAGATAAGCTTAATTTACTTTCAGGCATGATATTTTTCAGTGGTGGTACATTTGAGACATTAACTGGAAGGCATTTATTTGTCCAATACCATAAATGTAAACCAGCCTCAATCCCCTATACCACAGATGACAGCAAAAAGGGTTTGAGCTCCATAGATTTACTTCTAAGTAATGAAGCCTTAATTTTGCATTAAAGCTATACTTGAATTTTATCATGATGCAGTTTGTTGACTAGCCATTCCATAAAATATTATGAAATTGTGAGGGGTTTTCAACTCTCTCCAGCTTGATGGGCTGCACCCCCCCCCCACATCCTTGCTTTTTACACATACTAACTGAAACGTCACTGAACCTCAGAATAATGGGGCTACTACTTCATATGTAATTCTCATACTTTCACTTTTAGTATAACTATTCTGAGATAATCAACCCATCCCTTGGAACTTCAAGATGAATCTGTTAGGTCTGCTATGGGATCATCATCACCTATATCTGACTTACTACCTGTAGAGAATGTATTCATGTGCATGCTCTTTTAAAGGCAGAGGCCTGTATATCAGAATGTTAACTGGAAGAGGGAAGAGTACACTCTTAAACATAGAAAAAGGAACCATTTAGTTTGCTTCAGTGTCATCCTTTTTGAATTCCTTCTTTCAAGAAGGTCTCCTGATGGCCACTCAGAATAACCTCTACATGAGAAATACAAGAACCTAATCATTGGGAGGCAATGACATTATGAGCAGAAGCTGGTTCTGCTGGTGACCATCTGTCTCCTACAAAAATTCCTCTTCCTGTAATGAATACATAGTAGAATACCCCCCTTCCCCTTTTATCTTGCTGAACTGACAGTAATACTGGCAGAGGTTCTATAGTATCCTGCTTGGTAATGAACTACAGAAATCAGGCTGGGGAAGTTTGAGACTCAATGCAGTTTGTTATGAAGAAATTGGCTTCTTACAAGATTTTAAGATACTCAGTCTTAATTCATAAAAATATGCAGAGAATTTTGCAAGAATGATGAATAGCAAACCCACAAGCTATTGATTTAAAGTACATGACACATGTTTAAAAACTACCCAAGGCTATTTTATGGCTTAGTCACTGATTATCCTTACTGTGTTAAATGTATATGAGCATTTATGCTTTCATCTACAGTAGGGTAAACAACATATTTTTCAGGTGTCAGTTTTAACTGCATCACATGAACTGTTCTCCTGAAAGGGAATCAGAGGGTAAGAAAATGCATTTTTTTCACAGCCACATATGCGTGTGTGTGTGTGTGTGTGTGTGTGTGTGTGTGTGTGTGTGTGTTTACGTGCATGCATATATTACTGTATATTACTATTTTTCTAACAGTGACTGTATGGTTGCAGCACAGCTTTCTTCCAGGAACTGGTCTGTTACCTGTTCCACTACAGAAAGGGTTGCAGGCTGAAAAAAGATTTACATTTGCTTCATAGCCAACTTTTGAGAAAAGGCCTTGGGTACAATGAAATGAAAAATAATCAGCCAAGGCCGGGATTTTTAAAATGAGAGGTAAACCAGAACTGTTGTGAGGGTTTCAGGATACAGTGTCAGAATTCAAATCTTTGAGAAGATTAGGCAAGCAGAATTATCTACACAAGACAAATCCTTAAAGGTTACAATGTCAGTATAACATTCCAGGTTCTGCTTCAGTTGCAAGTAAAAGTGATGCAGCTATTCTCCACAGTTTTACATTTTCCTTATATGGAAGACAGTTTATGATTTCAGTAAAAATATTTTTGAATGTTTGCTGAAAATGCACTGTATGCTTTATGGTGAATACCAATGCTACTAAATGAATGTGTGCTTCAAATATTTTTTGTCTGATATACCACTCTAACCATTAATTCCCCCTACCACTCTACAGTCACATTTGCTCTCCTAAAACAGTAATACAGTCCACTAACTCCCCTAGGAGGTTGGGAGCAATGACATAATCCATGTACAGAACAGGAATTTTTACTTTATGCCTTACCACTTCCCTGCACATGTTACGTGACATCCCAGGTACTAGAACTGTAATGCTCATTTCATGGGACCATCACTCATTTCTGCAAGTGATGAGAGTAGAGGCACTGACCTCTTCAGATAGATATTTCTATTAGCACTCTGGTGTACACTGAGGAGCTCAAAACACACGTTACTGAACATGTATCCTACCCCTCACACCCTTACAGAAAAAAAGTGTGTGGGCTCTGCCCTTCCATTCTGACTCATCTGTGTTGTAGATTGGACTCAATTCCACTACATCACAGAGCTGATGATAAATATATGATAAAATGTTTTGTGATATGCTGGAATGCATAATACATAATGAATCTACCATAAAGTAGATAATATTGTTTCTGAAAAAGAGGGGTTGTAACATGCAATTGTGTCTTTTCTCTATAAAAACTAGATTGTAGAAAATGAGCATGTGCTATTATGTCTTATACATTGTCACACGTAGTTTTACGACTCATGGAGTCTTGAACACAATTCTCACTTTGAATGTCTTCTGCAATTTTATTCACACTCAGAGGTTCATAAGTAAGTTCTAGGCTTGCTGCCCTTGTGGGCCATTTTAAGCCTAGCCAAGTTCCCCTTTTGTACTTTAGTTAACTCATCTCATTTGATTAGAGATAAACCTTCCCATCACATGGTCGATAATTATATTTTAGCCCCAGTGAGAATAAGTTGGATCATACCATAGATAATTTGAGGGGACGCATGTATGGAACAAAGCATCTGGGAGCTGCTTCTCTCCATTAGGAGTACAGGGGCAGCCTTGGAGTAAATTTTCTGTTTTCCATCCATAGTTCTAAGTTGTACTTGAATATGGACAGGGATGAACTTCATTTTAAGTGGATGGATGACTCATTTACCTGCAGTCCTCAGCAACAATAAATTATAGAAATTACCTCAGAATACATCTCGAAACTCTTTTTGCATCAACGAGCCAAAAAGAAAAAAGCACAATACCTTAATAAAATGTTTATTTTAGAATGATAGTTGGAGGGGATCAGAAGTACATCTTTATTTTTATCTCAAATGCATACAACCCTGTAGCAAATGGGATAACAGTCTTCAACTATCGGATGGTATAGTCTCATCAAACCATAACAAAAAATCAGTTTTATGTGTGGCCTTTGAAATATGTTGACAGTGTAACTACTGAAAAACTCCTAACTGAAGCTTAACCACTTATTACAAAACTCTGCAATATCTCATCCCTAAAGAATCCTATTCACAGCAGCCATTTATACATATCTTTCTAGTGTGTGTGTTATGAGCAATTCTGGTTACATTTGAATTCATGAATGTATAGCAGGGGTTAAAAACATCTCTGAATGTATAGTGTTAACTGTTGCCATCAGTTCTAAACAGATGCAAATTCCATGGTGCTTACAAATCATATTGCTGAAATGCAGTTAAGATTCCAGCAAAAAGATATGGATTAGTGAGGATGGCAAACAGCGAGAGCAGTTAGCCATCAGTGAGTTGAGGCGTAGTCAAATTATTTGACTGTTGCTAAAATAGAGAACTGAGCAACAAGAGTAATAGGTCTTCTGCCCCACTCGTGTGTTTTGTTTCATTAACAGAATGCATGGAGTGAAAGGACAAAAATACAAATGTAAAGCTTTCAAGGAATGAAGACAACAGTTCTCAGAATTGCATATGATACAAACTTGAACTTAAAACATTTATTATTTTGTTAAAATACAACTACCACAGCTGGCAAACTAAAACTGTACATATATTTAAACTGCAGTTAGAAACACCACTCTTTAAAATTATCTCTCCATTATACAAAGTGGTCATCAGCCTTATGGCTAGATGTCAGGGGTGTGAGTCTACCTCTCATACTGTGGCCACAAGCCACAAGACCAGCCAAAAAGAAAAGGGTAACTTACAGTCTTCAGCTCTTTTTGGCTGCTCAGTAGAAATGTATACATTATGTATACATGCATACATACATAGATGTTACCATCAGATATTCTTGCTTACCAACAGGAAAAAATCTTTTTACCAAATGATCATGAGGAAAAGCACACTAAACCTGATTATCCTGAACCACCGCCAAATGCACACAATAACAAACTAGCCCCAAAACAGCTGTATACAAAGGAAAGGAAGGCCAAAGCCATAGTCTTTGTCACAAAAGGAGATACTGCCAGCCCAGCTAGCTGGAATTTTGTAAATAATTATATGCCATTTATGAACATTAATATGATTTATATAGAAGTGTGACAGAAAGAGATACTGCCAGCCCAGCTATCTGGAATTTTGTAAATAGGTCTGTCTGCAGTGACATAGATCACAGCTCTGGCCCCTGAGTCACCCCAGCAAGTCAGCTCACATATGACTACTACTGGATTGTCTGTTGTACAATACTGACTGTGACACTGCCAATCCAGCTAACTGGGATGTTGTAAATAATCATAAATGCATGGACCATGCCATCCCAAATAAAACCAAGACTCCTTCCTCAAGCAAGAAGAAACCAGTCTGGTGGACCCTGGCCATAAGCAAACTTTACAATAAAATGAGGAGACTTATACAAAAAAAGGCCAAATCTCAAGTAGAAAAATCATCCCTGATCAGCATTAGTAAGAAATTGAGGGCCCTCATCAAGTCAACTAAAGCTAATTTTGAAAAGAAAGCTGCCAAGGATGCCAAGGATAACCATAAGGCCTTCTATGGCTACGTCAAAAACATAAATGGCAATGCTCAGGTCTGTTCTGAGCTAGTACAAAATAGAACAAAATACACTGACCCTTCTGACATTGCCAACATCTTGGCTTACAGGTTCAGTGCAAATCCCCCCCCCCCCCCCTCACCACCTACAGGGCCTATTATCATTCCAGGGGATTGTGTAAGTCCAATTATTACTGATATGCTGGTTAACAAGGCTCTATCTAAAGCTAAAAACACTGCCTCCGTGGGACCAGATGGTGTCCCAGGCTGTGTTATATGCGAGCTCCAAAAGGAATTAACCCCGCATCTTAATAACCTGTTCAGTCTCAGCCTCTCCACAGGATATGTGCCCATAGAATGGCACAAGGGTGGGGCCACAACTGACCCTGGGAACTACCGACCAATAAGCCTGACCAGTCTGATCTATAAGGCTATGGAGCGAATCATTATGGAGCTCATAAATGGAGAGATTGGGAACTCCAGTCGCTGGACCCCACACAGTCTGGCTTCGTCAAGGGCAGATCATGCCTCCTGAACCTGGTGGATTTCTTTGAGATAGTTACTCAGGCTATAGATAAGGGAAAGGAGGTACACACGGCTTACCTTGACCTTGCTAAAGCATTTGACACCATTCCCCATTCAGGTATTATTGATAAGCTCACCAGCCTGGGCATAAACCCTTACATCACAAGATGGATCGCAAACTGGCTCTCAGACAGATCCCATAAAGTAAGAGTAGTGGGCTCTATGTCTGAATCCAGACCAGTAATGAGTGGTGTGCCTCAGGGCTCTGTCCTGGGGACCCTCCTGTTTGGCATATACTTCTCAGACGTACAGGCAAGCACGGAAGGGCTGTGGCTGACTAAGTTTGTGGATGACTGCAAACTGGGTGCTATAATAGAGTCTCCGTCTGACATGGAGATCCCCCAGAAGGGCCTAAATGAGACTGATGCATGGTGTCAAAGCCATGGTCTCAAACTAAATGCAAAAAAATGTGTAGTAATCCCCTTTGGAAAAAAACAGAGTACCCGCAAACTACAACATAGGAGGTAATCCCCTGAAATCTGATGATGAAATAAGGGATCTAGGGACCCAAGTAGATAGTCAATTTTCCTTTGATAACCATGTTGCCAAAGTGGTTAGAAAATCCTTCTATGTGACCCATCTGATCAAGAAAGAGTTCGCATCAAGATCTAAGGATGTAATGGTGCCCCTCTACTCTTCCCTCATCAGACCCATTATTGAGTACAATGCACCAATTGGAATGTACATGGCTAGACATCTCCAGCAGCTGGAGAGACCACAGAGGTACCTAACCAAGAGGATTACTGGCCTCAAACAGTTGCCCTATGCATCATGATTGAAAAAGCTAAGACTGTTCTCTGTTGCATACCACTTTCTCAGAGGTGATCTCTGTCTAATGTACAGAGCCATGTCCAACCCAGAATTGGTGAACATGCTTCATCTTAGCAAAACCAAATCTACTCAAGCTACACGCTCTAGGGATATAAACCTCAACACAACAATGAATAGAACATGCTGGAGGGATAGATTCCCTTCGCAGAGACTTGCCTTACTATGGAACAGGGTCCTGATCTACATAGGACAAAGCCCCTCACTATCACTCTTCAAGAGGAACCTTGATGAGTGGATGGGTAACAGAAAGTTCACACCAGTGATCACACCAACAGCTCTACTAGATAGGGGCCAAGGGTACTAGCTGCTAGTACAATGGTCTAGGGAGCTACTAAAGAGGAGGTGAATACCGCACAACTTGGCTGGGCTAATATATGCCTTCGGGCACCAACCTATGAACCTATATGTCATTTATGAATATTAATATGATATATATATTCTTGTCTTACAAATGTAAGAGAACTATATATGTTATGTGGATATTAAACAACTGGTGCAGAAGTGTGTGTTGAACTGTATGTTATGTACTGAGCTCATACCTCTCAACTATCCATATTTTTGCAGAATGGCCACATGTTTGCCTCATATCTTTAGTCATATTATCATACAGTTGTGTTTTTTTCTGGAAAATCACTGGCAAATCATTAAAAACTGAAGTCATAAAGTGATAGCACACATCTGAGTGTCAGACGTCATATCCTTCAGAAAAGTCATCTGAATGCAAAACCTG